>NW_011494797.1:1636881-1656237 GCF_000754665.1 Bison bison bison | reverse complement strand
ATTAAAAAAAATTTAATCCCTACAGTAAAGCATTTATACCTCAAGTCTTTGGAGAGCAACAAGAACCAGAAGAAAACAACTCCCTCTTTTGTTTAGCTCTTGCAAATCCAGACCACATTATTGATTACTGACAATTCATTGCTGAAGGCAGTACTCTGTATTCAATAAATTAAGCTTTAATTTCTGAGTCCAACAAAATAATTGACCTCAAAAAGAAGATAAATGAATAGACCATCCTGAGCTCGTGATGAGAATCCACTTTCCAATCTCATTATATTAGTATTTTTCAATTCAGTGATTTTTCCATTCTTTCATAGTTTCTTTCACAATCTGTAACACCTTTTACCTGCTCCTATATGAATAAGGCCAAGCTATTTTCATCTTTGGTTTCAAGACTGAGAGGTTTTATTATGGTAATACTTTGGTATTAATATTAATAATTTAATATAGTTTCCATTTTTAAGACAATCTAAGTGACTAGTAAATTTCTGAAAAACTTTTAAACTGTTTCTGATTTCATAAAATCATAAATAACATAGGCAAATAGCATATATAAATAGGGCTTTCCTAGTGGCTCAGATGGTAAAGAATCCGCCTGCAGTAAAAGAGACCCGAGGTCGATCCCTGGGTTGGGAAGATCCCCTGGAGAAAAGCATAGCAACGCACTCCAGTTTTATTCCCTGGAGAATCCTATGGAAGGAGGAGCCTGGCAGTCTACAGTCTGTAGGGTAGCACAGTCACACATGACTGAAGCAACTTAGCAGATATGCAT
The DNA here is from genome assembly GCF_000754665.1 of Bison bison bison. Classification (NCBI taxonomy): domain Eukaryota; kingdom Metazoa; phylum Chordata; class Mammalia; order Artiodactyla; family Bovidae; genus Bison; species Bison bison. The sequence goes on along the minus strand of NW_011494797.1, from coordinate 1,655,465 downwards.
GCATAGCACATATAAATATTTTGACCAATGAATCCTTTGACAGTTTTGAAAATTTTTTCCCCATCTGATTTTCCTTAATGAATCCTTGAAGGTTAGAGAGGTTTAATACTATGTAGCCTGATTTTAGCATTTGATAAAAATTAAAATAAGAACTATTTGGTGCCTTAAGGGTGACAAGCCATGAATTTCAGATAATCCCTCTATTTTTGCTTAGATTGTAGCAATAGAATTTCTGTATTTAAGAAGAAAAAGTGTATTCTTTCATAATAAGAGGATAAACATTGAACAGTGTCCTTTTTAAATTTAAGCATATCAGTTATATTTGAAAACAAATACAAAATAATCACCATTATAGACACAATTTTATCAAGACAATAGTTCAATGTAGCTAAGTCAAGTGCTTCTTCTGATAAAGAAGAAATTAGGTGTAGCTCCCATGGATGCCATGAAGAGAGTCATTGATTTTTCCTTCTGCATCTTAGGAAAAAGTCTCCCCAAACCTCTGGATAAAAAAAAAAGAGAGATTTTTGTTGTATTCATTCCTATTGGAGTTCCTTGAGGTATAGAGGACATGATTATTCCCTGCATTGGCTGAGGGGGCCATAGCTTCTGGGAATAAGAGAGAACAATGGGCGGTAAAGTGGAATTTCTTTGCTGTTGGGAATTGGGTTCACAGACTCAGAAGCATAATCTTTCCTTAGCCTTTTTCCCACCCCCAATTACATTCTCCAAATGGGATAACGCTTGAGCTTGCTCTGGTGCAAATGGATAAACTTTGTACACACATGAACTCTGTATTTCCTCTGTATTCTTTTTTTTGGGGGGGGTGGGGGGGCGTGGAGTATAATTGCTTTACAATGTTGTGTTATTTTCTGCTGTACTACAGTGTGAATCAGCCACATGCACACATATATCCCCTCCCTCTAGAGCCTCCCTCCCACCCACTGCTCACCTCATTCCACCCCGCTAGGTCAGCACAGAGCACTGAGCTGAGCTCCCTGTGCTATAGAGCAGCTTCCCATTAGCTGTCTATTTTACACATGGTAGTGTATATATGTCAGTCCTATGCTACCAGTTCATCTCCCCTTCCTGTTCCTGCCCCTTTCCATGTCCCCATTCTCTATGCCTGTGTCTCTATTCCTGCCCTGCATATAAGTTTATCAGTACCATTTTTTTCTAGATTCCATATATATGAGGGAGACCAATATGAGGGCCAATGAGTCTAACAGGGACATTGTTTTTTCCATCCCATTTCTTACATACTGTAACTATTCCCAGAAATATTCAAGTGCTGTTTCAGGATGAAAGTGGTCATGTCTTGGTAGATTCTTTTTCATTTAGAACCTCTTAACCAGAAAGCCCAAATACCTGTATGTTGTTCAAGTTCTATATAGTGATAGTTTATCATAATAATACATGGTACTCCATAACTTTCTGATTCATTATGGCAGCCTAAATTCTGTTTATTATAGCTTTGGTATTAAGTGAATTTAATTATACTATGAGCCTCTAAACACTGATAATTGATTGCTATATATAACAACTCCAAAGGGTCCAAATATTTCATTACTTTGAATATCCCATTTATGAACTTTTCCATATAAAAGCAAATTAATTGAATGAGTGGCTAGAACAGATTTTTAAATAGACTGGAGCAAATGTTTTTATCAGTTATGCATTTATTATATTAATGAAAATACTTAGCCACATGTTCTGATTCAAGTTAATAGAGTTTTCTAAAATTTACAACAAATGGAAAAATAATTGAACTTCTTTAGAAGAGTATTCAGTGGTAAATTCCTAATGTAATGGATGTTCTTTCCAACAGAAATCATATGCTTTTCTGTTTTCTTTGAGAGAAGATCTTAGATACAAGTCAAATCTCACTTAAAATATTTTCATCAGTTGATTGGTACCTTAATCACAGGAGACATTTTTCTTTTTTCAGTGAAAACAACCATTAGAAGCAGTTGTTTTTGAGGTAAGTGGATGTTTTGGACTTCCTAGATATTTCTAATTTATGACTGCTTTCTTGTTTTAATTTGCAGAGTTTTTCCGAGAGCTCCTGGAGAATGCAGAAAAGTCACTAAATGATATGTTTGTCCGGACCTATGGAATGCTGTACATGCAGAATTCGGAAGTGTTCCAGGACCTCTTTACAGAGCTTAAGAGATACTACACGGGGGGCAATGTGAATCTGGAGGAAATGCTCAATGACTTCTGGGCTCGGCTCCTGGAACGGATGTTTCAGCTGATCAACCCCCAGTATCATTTCAGCGAGGACTACCTGGAGTGCGTGAGCAAATACACAGACCAGCTGAAGCCGTTTGGAGATGTTCCCCGGAAGCTGAAAATTCAGATCACCCGCGCCTTCATTGCTGCGCGGACATTTGTCCAAGGGCTGACCGTGGGCAGAGAAGTTGCAAATCGGGTGTCCAAGGTAATTGAAATTCTACTGTCTTTCTAATTGGCCTTTCCCGTTTTCTCTGTTTTTTAAAACCAGTGTTTGTTTTTTTTTTTTTTTCTTTAAAATTCATGTAAAAGTTCTCACGTACAGTGGTCTTGCTAAATCAGCTAAATGTCAAAGCTTAATTCTTTGTGTGAGAGGAGCCAGGATTTCAAGCCATTCCATGTGGTTTGAAACATAATGTCAATATTTATCAGCAATTCAGCAGGGAAGCTTTTATCAGGGAATGCATGAAAACAGGTGTCTTGTAACCATGACCACTTGGCATTTCTGATCAGTTCTAAGGATGATAAATACTCATGCAGCAGTCTCTCCAGAGGTTATAATCCTCTGTGAAGTCACAAGGTGAGTCTTCATGGTGACTGCAAGTGGAGACAAGTTGCTGCTCAAAACACCAGCACCTGGCATTTCTTCTTCTTTATCACCCTTGTCAATGTGGCAAATTCCTTAATAGTAAAAGAAGAGCCTTTAGCTGACACCTGTACAACTGGATTAGGGAGGACTAATGAATACAAAGTGTAGACTCTGGTGGAGAAATCTTTCTGTTATCCATTATCTTTGTAATTCAGTGCTGTGTATTGCATTGGGCTTATGAGAAAGATAAACCACTAATACATGTATGTGTCTTTCCTTGAGGATGTCTCTAAACCTTTAATGGATGGAGTCTTTTTCCACTGCTGTTTTTAAACATTGACTGTTTCCTGTGTAAAGGATATATGCCTTTGTTTAAATTCTTCCTTGACATTCAACTGCTCTTATGAGATAGGCTTGCCCATTTATGAGGGCTGTCCAACAAATAAACTGGAAGATGATTACTTTAAGAGGTAAAGTTAAAACAATAGATAACAGGAGTCTGGTATTATGTCACCCAAAGAAGGTCATGTTTGTACAAAGATTATTGCTAAATATTACTTTCTTACTGCAGAGTTGTGCCAAATAGCCATATATTTTTTATAACTATTGGTACTATCCTGCCATGTTTCGTTTTTGTCCACTTTGATCTCCTCAGTATTTACATCTTGGTAGAAAGATGTATATACCCTTAAGAAATGTTTCTCTATGGCTCTGTTTGTAAAATTCATAGCAGTCCATTTTTTAAATGAGCAATTCTTAAAAAGGTTACTTGAGCCTATGGAAAGATTCTTTGGAAGAATGCTCTGAGGAAGATAATCACAAGGGATTTAATAATACAAAGGGCCTATAACTTTGATGTTAAAAACAATTTTTTTTCATTGAAAAATCAACAACATTCTAAATACCAAAGGAAATAGAAGCCCAAAGGTGGATTAATAAGGAATTGGCCAGGGGGAGTAATAAGAGGAAAATGATCACTTGGGTAAGTCTGTGACATACAGATTGATATAAGAAATAAATATATATTCCATATATTCTTGAGAGATAGATTTTGTTGTTAAAAAATGTTAGTCACGGTGGCTTCAAATTGAAGCCCTTGCTTTTATTGAAGAATGAAATTGCCAGCTTTTGAGGCACATGAGGTAAGAAATTAAAAGCGTGGATTGATACCTGTGACAGTCCTGATTGTTTATATAGAGTCTGCCTGAGTGTGAATAATGATTAGATACATATATTTAACTCTGGGGAAGTCTCAGTGAGGTAAGAGAATATTTTCTATCAGTCCATCTAAAAAGCCACAAGCGAGTTTGCAGATGACTCTCTTTCCTGTTTCTCAGAGGACGGCGTTAAGGGCAGCCGGGAAATGGCGCCTCCCCCTTGTCTTTCCCTGCCTGTCCCAGCCTTGAGATCTTTGTCTACCAAAAACTGACGCGTCAACCTTCCTGGTAAAGACTGATATCATGGACCAACCATCAGTGGAGTATGACCTTCAGTTTTGTTTTGTTTTGTTTTCTAGGCATGAGGTGAGATGTACTCTGCAACACTGAGATCTTTCTTCCCTTGGTTTTTTCATGACCAACATTCATTTGCAGAATAGCTGCTGTGGGCTTGCAATGTTGTTAGTGGTCATGTGACCATGAATGTTTACTATTTTATGAAGATATTGGCTTGTTTGGCCTGAGTATCATTAGCCCTAATCTATTCAAATCATAAATCCCATACTGACATCTGATTACTGCCTTCTAGTAAGTGAATAGATGGATGGATGGATGGATGGAAACAGAGAGAGATGGATGGGAATATATAGCCTTGGTTTAGAAGCTGAGAATTTTTTTTTTCTCAAATAATTTATGACTTAGCAATTTAAGTATTTTACCAGTGAACTTTCTTACCTAATGATGACCAGATGGTCTGTAGCTGACTAAATCAGATGCAGATTTACTAGTACCATTTGGGTGCCGATGACTTAAAGCACCCAAACTGTTCTTTGTGATAAGAATAAAATATTACAAGACTGACTATATTAAGAAGAGAAGTAAGAATTGTGTTTGAGGATTAGCCCCTCATATATCTGAAGTTTCCTTGTGGTCTGTTACTTGACTGATTTGGAGTTTGTGAAATGATTGTAGAAGAGTTAAGGAATTCAAGGCAAAATTCCAAAATAGAGATTCACAAACTGTAACAACTTACCTCCTGCACCTTGGCTTAGGGGATTTTTTTATCCTGCAGTTTCCCTCCTCTCTTACAGTGGCTTCTTAAATCTAGGAAGGCATCATTAATAGCTTCTAATTAATTGTTTTGACTGGGAAATTTATCTCTTTGGCAAAACACAGCAGTTTGACACAAATGTTTTGACACAACATTTGGGGAATTTCCTTACCAGAAAAGTAGGGAACTAATTTGATGACGTCAGCATAACTATTTTTAGAACTTACTCTTGCCATCTCACATCTCACAAGTCTTTTTCTAGGCTTTGGATGGAACACGTTAATTTTAAATAACTGTTTAAAAATACATGTGCTACTGAATGGGGCTTCCCTGGTGGCTCAGTGGGAAAGAATCCACCGGCAATGCAGGAGACACAGTTTTGATCCCTGGGTTGGGAAGATCCCCTGGAGGAGGGCATGGCAACTCACTCCAGTATTCTTGCCTGGAGAATCCCACGGACAGGGGAGCCTGGTGGGCTATATTCCATGGGATCGCAAAGAGTCAGACACGCAACCGAGCATGCAGGCATGTGCTATCAAATACATGCATATCTTAAAACTAAAGTTCTAACCTCTCGACACACTGTTTTACCTGTATACAAATCTATGTGTAGGAATCACAGCAACATTATTTATAATAACATATACAGTGAAAATATGGCAAATGTCCCATCTGCATAATTGATGATCTCTTCTGAAATCCTATGGAGCATTGAAAATAAGTGAACTACAGCCACATATGTGGATGAATCAGTTACAAAAATCTTTTTGAGACAAAAAAAAATAAAATCACAAAAAAATATATACCATTTCAGTTCAGTTCAGTTGCTAGTCGTGTCTGACTCTTTGCGACCCCATGACTGCAGCACGCCAAGCTTCCCTGTCCATCACCAACTCCCGGAGCGTACTCAAACTCATGTCCATCAAGTCATATACCATTTATATAAATTTTTTAAAAGTACAAAGCAATACATAATTTAGGAATTAAAATATATATGATATCCCATGTGCTTAGTTGCTCAGTCGTGTCCAGCTCTGTGTGACCATGTGTACTGTGGCCTGCCAGGCTCCTCTGTCCATGGGATTTTTCAGGCGAGAATACTGGAATGGGTTGCCATTTCCTGCTCTAGGGAAGTATGTTGCCATTCCTCCTCTAGGGGATCTTCCCGACCCAGGGATTGAATCCACATCTCCTGTGTCCCTTTCATTGCAGGCAAATTCTTTACCTATTGAGCCACTAGAGAAGTCTCTTCTCTTACAATGGCTTCTTAAATCTAGGACGGCATCATTAATAGCTTCTAATTAATTGTTTTGATCGGAAAATTTATCTCTTTAGCAGGGAAAAAAAGAAAGAAGAAAACTTTCAAATAATAAACACAAACATCATATAATAATAACATCTGGGGATCAGGTTTCAATGTATTATAAAAAAGAGATAATCAGGGGGTTCCATACTTACCGATAACATACTGTTTCTTAATCTCTGTGCTCTGTGTGTCTGCATGCAGGTTTAAGATTTTTTAATGAAAGAGATTAAAGTGGGAGGAGACATACCATTGTTCATGTGTGATTCTTTCCATCTCTGTAGATACGCTCAAGTGCCTGAGCTGCCTTCCATGGGTTCATCAAACTTACTGGTGTTTGTAGATTTGACCATTCACTTTCCATGTTCCACACTGTGCTAAATGATATCAAGTAAGCATGGAGACAAAGCTCTAAAATGAACATAAAAGCAAATTTTGATAATGTAATAGTCTTGAGAGAGAGGATCCTTACTATTTTTTTAGCATGATCCCTTTTTGAAAGCACCACTCTTACTTCCTTATATACACCCATTCGTGAATGGAAATTTGGGTGCCATCAGTCCCTCTGAAGCTAATCAGACGTGGGAAGAACAGAAACAGGGCTGCATAGAGATATTAACAATTGTCCGCTTAGACTGAGCTTCTATTTTTCATCAGCAAGTGACTGTAGTGTCTTCATTGGTCCATCTTGAAGCCATTTAAACAAAAAAGACATGAGTTTCATATCTTTTTGCTTTAATAAATATGACGTCTATGAGGCAAAGCTATAAATTGTGTCAGTAGCAACCACTTTAACTATGAAAGTCATTTGATTGATTCATTCCAGACAAATTAGGTAGATAATGGAATTGGAATCTATAGAACTTGAACTGTGGCCAAATGCTGTCACTTCTCTCTCTCTCTCTATCTCTCTATCTATCAGATCTATTATGCATCTGTTTTTCTATTTAATTTTTTTTTTATTCCTTGTGGGTTGGAACTTTGGAAAGAAAGTCTGGCTTTAGTATGACCAGAATTTTATTATCAACAGACACCTGCCTATGTCTGCTATCCATAATAGCATCTTTGCATGGGGAGCCTCTTAACGGACACATCCAGCTGAATAAACAATCTTGCATTAACAACATGTGCCTAGAAAGCTATAAACAAAGAGTCCATTTTCCAAAACTGTGGTTGGTACATTACAAGGCTGAAAAAAAAAATGATCATCAAATTCGATGAAATAAAGGCTAGGCAATACATCCATTCATAATATTCTTTGATAATAATTGAAAACTATTCTAAAGAATATGCCATGGATATAGTCTAAAAAGGAAATGATATTCTATCTAGCTTTTGCTTCTGAGATAGAATTTAAGACAAACTAAGACCACCTGTTGTGCCTGTTACCCAAATGACCTGTTTTGCTCCTTCTGTGGTCATCTTTTGATTGGAGTTAATTTTTTTAGTCATCCAGAAATGAAAAGGACCACAAAGAGGCCTTAGGTGAATGAAAGTTTTTTTTTTTTTTTTTAGTTATTTTATGGTCTGTGTATTCTCTTCTGTAATTGATGATTGTCTAACATAGAATAATAATATAATCAATAATATACAATATTAGGAAGAATAGGTAAGCCTTTTGAAGCTATCAATAATGTTTCTATGTTTACAACTTTTAAGTCAGCATGAATAATATATGCTTATTGTTTGATGATGATGGTGTGGACATTATATTATATTTAGAAAGTGCTTTGCCATCAATCAATAAATAATTTCATGATTAAAAAAATAGTAACAAAATAACATTAGTACTGCTGGCCAAAACAGCAAAAAATAGCTTATTAATATACTTCATTGATGATGTATGAATTTTACCATGATCCAGGTGCTGTGATAAGCACTGGAAATTGTAAGGGTGTGAGCAAGTCCAGGGATCAAAGGAACAAAAGAGTTTCTCCCCTGAAGAACAGCATGTGTAGTGTTCTACATAGGACTCCAGGGAAGAGACAAGGTCCCATTTTTATGAAAACTGTTTGGTAATTTTGATTAAAACAATAAAAATCTTTCTTATTAATTTTAAATTATCTTGCAAAATGCCACACTTAGGTGTGTGTTTGGAAAATGATTAAGAGAGTGAAAATTGAGGAGAATGAAGCCATTTATTTCCAATGCATTAAGAGCTTTTTGTATATCCTTTCTTTATGGTCTTTTGGTAGCTTGTGTCTGTTTTTAATAACATATGTATTGTTAAGTGAAGTGTTAGTCGCTCAGTCGTGTCCAACTCTTTGCAACCCTATGGACTGTGGCCTGCCAGGCTCCTCCGACCATGGAATTCTTCAGGCAAGAATTCAAGAGTTGGTTTCCATTTCATTCTCCAGGGGATCTTCCTGATCCACGGTTAAAACCTGGGACTCCTGCATTACAAGCAAATTCTTTACTGTCTAAGCTACTAGGGAAGCACCAGATGCTTGTTAGGCTATTTTATTTTAAAATTATGTTATCTTTTGGAATTCCAATAAAATGGGCACTTTTCTCCCCATTGAATCCAGTTTTGAAGTTGTATTCATAGAAGAAAGGAGAAGGTAAGGGGTTCTTTAACTCTGTGCCAATGCAACTTAGCTAGAAAAAGTTTGGCAACCACAGTTCTGACAATATCTAACAGGTATGATCTTTCTCTCTCCTATAGTCCAAGATGGATGGTTGTAATAACTCAACATTCATTTGATCCTATTAAATTCTTGTAAAAATGGAGCCATTGTGGCAATGTAGCTAAGGCCTCATCAATAAGCATTAGTTCAGTGTGTTGTATACATCAGGTACTGTGGGTAAGTTCTTAAGATACAAAGACTATGCAAATTAAAGTACTTACAAATACTAATTGGGAGAGAGACAGAAACAAATAATGTCAAAATCTAATGATTTTGATATTATAATCTAATAATACTGATAATCTAATAAAGTCAATTCTACAGTAATTGTTTTGGGAATAGAGAGAAAAGACATCTAGCTTAACCTTGGGGTGTGAGGAACTTTCAGGACTGTAGAGAGGCCTGAAGGACACGTGGAAGGATGTGTGGACATTGACACAGATGATGAGGGCAGCAAGCGTAGTGGAGGCAGGGTGTTTTAGGCAAAGGAAAAACTTAGCAGAAACACAACATGAGGCCACAGATGAGTGCAGGGAGCTGCAAGCACTCCTGGGTATTCCTGAGGCATGAAATAAATAGCGGGGAATAGGCAGAAATAAGACTGGAAACTCAGACGGAACCCTTGAATAAAAACTGCCTCTTTCACTAACATTTTTGTGCTTGTCTGTTTTTCTTGCATAATTAAAAAGTAACCTTTCTTTTTTATTGAAGTATAGTTAATTTGCAATGTTGTGTTAGTTTCAAGTGTACAGAAAAGAGATTCAGTTATTCATATATATACATATCTTCTTTTTTCAGACTCTTTTCCTTTATAGGTTATTACAAGATACTAAGTATAGTTCCCTATAGTATACAGTAGCTCCTTGCTGTTTATTTATTTTATATATAATAGTGTATACGTGTTCATCCCAAACTCCTAATTTATCACCCCATCACTATCAACTTTGGTAACTATAATTTTGTTTTCTATGACTGTGAGTCCACTTATGCTTTGTAAATAATTTCATTGTTATCATTTTTAGAGTCCATATATAAATGATATCATGATGTTTGTCTATCTTTGCTGAAAAGCATTCCACTACTTTTCAGAGACAAATGTGCTGAGCACCTGCTCTTCACTGGACATTGTTCTGTAAGAAACAGGAAATAACGATGAACAGCATTTACCCTGACAAAAATCACAGTGTATCCAAAAGGATGGAAGTGTAAAAGTTTAAGTGTGGTACAAAGGATCAAGATGAAGATAGGGGTGTGGGAAGAATGCTATGTAAATTAAGAGAAATGTATGCTTCCCTTTGCCTTGAAAAATTGGAAAAGGCACCTTAGAGTGGGTTATAGTCAGACTTAGACTTACAGGATGAATAGGGTCTTACACAGGAGGAAAAGATCTAGGGCTTCCTTGCCAAGGACCCAGCAGGTTAAAGGCATGAATTGTGGCAGGTCCTGATTTTGTTGAGATGTGGCCAGGAGGTCTGGATTGCATTATTTGGATTTTGTATTTCCAGCTAAGGAATTTGAAGGACTTTGCATTGGCAAGAAGTGATAGCTAAGATTTTTCAAAAGACAAGTATGTGGTCAGATTTTTACCTCTTTCCTAGGAAAGAGGTGAAAATCTCTGTTTCATGGATATGATAAACTGGAGTGGGGAAAACTGATGGCGGATGCAGAAATGGAAACTGTTGTAACTGCCCAGGTGACCACTGAGACCTAATTCCAAGCAGGTGGAGCAGAGTGGAACACGCATCTGGAGAAACAAAGGAGCAAACCAGCAGGGTATAAAATGCAGTGTCTTCTCAGATTGTTTTTCCAGCATCAAGCACATTTCCGGGCACACTGTTTGTTCTAACTGAGTAACTGTTGTCTGCCTGCTGACTGGTTTGAGAATCACCAACACAGTCAGCTAGTAAAGAATCTACCTGCAATGCAGAAGACCCCAGTTCCATTCCAGGGTTGGGAACTTCCCCCTGGAGAAGGGATAGGCTACCCACTCCAGTATTCTTCAGCTTCCCCAGTGGCTTAATGATAAAGAATCCGTCTGCACTGTGGGAGACCTGGGTTCGATCCTGGATTGGGAAGATCCCCTGGGGAAGGGCATGGCAACCCATTCCAGTGTTCTTGCCTGGAGAGTCCCCCTGGTGCACTACAGTCCATGTGGTCACAAAGAGTTGGACACAACTGAGTGACCAAGCACACAACATAGACATGTTTGTTGGCAAGGGATGATAACATTTAGCTGGAGAGAAAAGCTAACAGGATCAGATGAAACATCAGGGAGTATAAATACTTGAAAAGGATACAAAAAAAGAAGGCAAATGACCAAAAGCATATTGTTTTGAAAGTAAAGAAAGAGAAGTGCTCAAGAAATAGGGTAATCAGCAGCATCAGACGTTGCAGATAGTCAAGTGGGAGGGGCAGAGAAAATAGACCTTTGATTTGGCCATTAGAATGCTATGAACTTTAGCAAGTGCATCTTGCCCAGAATGGTGTTTGTTTTTTTTTGGTTTTTTTTTTATTTTTGCTTAGAAACGTTAATTCTTCTGTTCCTGTACTTTCTAGAACAGACTGAACAAAACATGGTCTATAGACTGGAGCCCATTCATAAAGAAGTTGTGATCATTCTGCAACAAGTCAAAAGTTGAAGCCATTAAAGAAATCTTGATAGCAATTTCACATTGCTGAGACATCTAAGACCCCACCAGTGGAATCTTCTATAATGTTGAACTTTCATGGTATGTCTCCTTGATGTGAGGTACATCTTGGTTATCCCCTGTAGGATCAGATATCAGGTCATGACATCCTGGGAAAATCAGCCAGCCAAATTCTGTCCAGATCATTTGAGCCTCAAACAGATAGTTGCAAATGTATCAGTACTATTCTAGAATAACCCTCAGAAGAGGAAGATGGTGAAACTCTATTCACTGATTCTGTTGGTGTCTTTGAGTTTCTTCTTTCTGTTTTCAGCCTCCCTTTGCCCCTCTCTGTGTGTCCTTGCCCTAACCTTCTTCCCTTGGAGAACCTTCTCTATGTTTCTAACCATGATGGGCTCTCATAAACCCATTTTGATTGGCATGTCGGCTGTTTGTGTGTGTTCCACAAGTATGAGAACTCTGGGGCCATGGAATATGTAGGCAACAATTGGACATCTTTGTTACTAATAGGAAATATCCATTGCTAAAATGTACTAGTTAAGGGACAACACGAATCTTAAAGGCCCAAGATTAACACTCTAGTGCTGTAACTCAAAGAATGCTGCTTCTGAAATGGCTTCATAAAGAAAAACGGACCTGACAGTTTATTTCAGTGGCAGTGCTGACTCTGTTCCTGGATATTTATCTCTGAATGCCTTTATGCTTTTCCTACCAGAAGGCTCTGTGAAACAAGGTTTGAACAACAGTCCTGCCATAATTACTTTCACATGCAAAAAAGCACATTCTGAGTGCTGACAGGAGACGTTGCCGGCTGTGTGATATCATAGCTGAACTTGAAAGTTTGGAGGATTTTTCTTTTATTGTCCCATCTTCAGAGACTCAATGTTATAAGGACATTCCCTGAGGTAATATCAGTGCACTGTAGAGGTTTATGAGCCAAGATACACATCAAAAATAATTTTAATAAAGCTTGACAGCTATATTGCATTAATCGTGCTGACATAGTGAAGCAGGACTTATGTAGGGAGTACGACGTATTGGTATTTTTTAAAAAGGAGGTATTAGGTCATACAGATACTTTCTTGTAAGAAAGATGGGGGGGTATATTATTACATACCATAGATTTTCTCCATTGTTATGTCTGTGATAACATAACACAAATATTGGATCCTACTTTGGTCACTTTAAGTGTTTTTCCACATCTTCCCCTTCCTGGGTTTGCATTTTCTCTCTCCGTCTTGATGAGTGATATTCAGTGCAGATGCAGTGGATCAATCCCAGATGCTTAGAAAATAGTCGTTGTCCCACACAATATTGAAACTCGCATTTTCCTGTATCTAAATAGGATAGCCCTGGGTGAAAATGGACAGTTCCGAGTGTCAGTAATAGGATAATGGTGATTTTGACATTCAGAGGTAAGTTAAACTATAACCTGAATCAATAGATGTTCCAAGTTAACACCAGCTGACACTTCAGTGGCTGGCATAAACAGATTCTTAAAAATTCATTTTCATCCTTGCAGGAAGATGCTGCATGTCAAAATTGCCACTTTCATATTTAATACTCAGCAGAGAGCGAGATTTTTTATGGAAATTTAATCCTCTTCAGTTCATAATGTCTTAAGAAGCCAGGAAGGCAAACTTTTCCTCTGTTCATTTTGCAGAGGACTTGGGCAATCAAAGCAGCTCCTCCCTTCAGTAGCTTAGACTTTCATCAATACAGTCCTTATGGAAACAGTATCATTCTGCATATTATTCTCATAGTAGGCATAAATATGAGTTTCTCCACAAGGAAATAGAGCTGTTTGTAAATAATGGGTGTTACAACGTCCTTCTTTGCTCTTGGCTTTCTAAAAACAAGTTCTCTTGCTAAAAATACATGTAAATGTAAGGCAACATTTATTTCACTAGTTTTCAATGAAAGTGGACCGCATTTAGTCAGAAATACAGGGTTTGATGGTGCTTTAAAACATAGCAGGGCTTCCCTGGTGTCTAGCGGTTAAGAATCCGTCTGCCACTGCAGGGGACACAGGTTTGATCTGTGGTCCAGGGAGATCCCTCATGCTGCCGAGCCACAGAGCCAGTTTTCCACCACTAGTGAGCCCACGTGCTGTAGCTGCTGAGCCTTTCTGCCTCGAGCCTGTGCTCCACAGTAAGAGAAGCCACCGCTGAGAAGCCCAGGTATAGCAACTAGAACGTAGACCCTGCTAAACGCAACTAGAGAAAAGCTCAAGAGACAACGAAGACCCAGCACAACCAAAAACAAACAAATAAATAAAAACCGCAGCAAACCACTCACTCAGCAGAAGTCCTTTCCTGTTAGCATTCTGTTGCTCACTTTAGAGGCTGCGCCAAGGAGAATCCAGCTGTGCTTCCAATAAAGTGTATTATTGAAAAGACAAAACCTCATGGTATCCTGCAGCATTTGTAGGCAGAAAATAACTACATAAGATATTTATGTCACTATTTCCATATGATATGAGAAATATCTCCTTTGGAGGGGAGAGAAAAAGTACCCTGACGTTTTGGCTGGGAGAGAGTAGATAGAATCCGGATTGAAAGTCTTTCTTACTTTCTTTTCTTCATGTGTGAAAGTGATAGGTTTTTTCCATAGAAATTCTGATATGCCCGTTGTTTAATAAATTATAGAACCTTTGACTCTCAGCTATCCAGAGTCTCTCTCCTGATCAATTTATATTTCATTACTTGTTTTGTGATTGTGAGACAAAGGGAATTGGGGAAATGAGATTAATCTTACAAATCACTCAAGCCAAATGAACATTTTTCCTCTATAAATTACCAAAAGAGTTCAAATAAAGCTGTCATCCTAGCTTAAAATGACATTCAGTTGTTGTTACTGGTCAGAAAAATATTTTTATGCAATTTCACATATTATTTCTGACTCCAAAATCAGTATGTGCTCATCCAGAAAGAAAAAAAAAAATGTGTACAATGCAGAAGAATGCAAAGAAGAAAATAAAAAATCCTTAATTCTTACTACCTAGAGATAACCAGTGTCAAAAGTTTGCATCTCTAGTGGTTTGTACCTCTAATATGCTTTTATATTACGTATTATTAAATCATGTGTGTGTGTGCTCAATCATTCAGTTATTTCCCAGTCTTTGTGACCTCATGGAATGTAGCCCACCCAGCTCCTCTGTCCATGGAATTTTCTAGGCAAGAATACTGCAGTAGGTTGCCATTTCCTCCTCCAGGGGATCTTCCTGACCCAGGGATCGAACCCACGTCTTTTGCATCTCCTGCATTGACTGGCATATTCTTTACCACTGTGCCACCTGGGAAGCCCTATTGTTAAATCATGGGGGATACTTAATATTGGATTCTACTTTTCATCACTTTAAATATCTTTCCACATCGATAGCACTTTTATTAAAAAATTACTCTTATTTGTAAAGTTTTGTTTTACAACCTAAAGGATTTGCTTGCTGCCAGTATATCTGGGATCTTCACAAATAGTCGCCCCTTGGACATTTTTTCTCATAGCAGGAAGCAACTGTAGTAAGCAGTTTGTGTGTGTGTGCATGATGGTGTGGGTGTTTAACTCCTCTGCACTCTCAGGGCCAGCATACATGGCTATTTCATATATTCTTAATCATGTATTTAGCTATTGGAAATTTTTGGTTATTTATAGTCAACACAGTTAACAAGAATTAGAAGCAATTTTTATGGAAATAAAAGATATACCCATAAAGAAGATATTGGGATGAGGCTGCTAGAAAAATATTTATTAGATCTCCCTATTACTTCCCACTGAGCTGAATATCTCCATCTAAGCCAGACTGCAAAGCTGTGGACTTTGTTCCGAACTGTCTCACAGATGTGTTCATTTGGCATGACTTTTTTAAGAGTTTAAATAATGTTTTTTTTTTTCTAATTTTATTTTATTTTTAAACTTTACATAATTGTATTAGTTTTGCCAAATATCAGAATGAATCCGCCACAGGTATACATGTGCTCCCCATCCTGAACCCTCCTCCCTCCTCCCTCCCCATACCATCCCTCTGGGTCATCCCAGTGTACTAGCCCCAAGCATCCAGTATCGTGCATCGAACCTGGACTGGCAACTCGTTTCATACATGATATTTTACATGTTTCAATGCCATTCTCCCAAATCTTCCCACCCTCTCCCTCTCCCACAGAGCCCATAAGACTGTTCTATACATCACTGTCTCTTTTGCTGTCTCGTACACCGGGTTATTGTTACCATCTTTCTAAATTCCATATATATGCGTTAGTATACTGTATTTATGTTTTTCCTTCTGGCTTACTTCACTCTGTATAATAGGCTCCAGTTTCATCCACCTCATTAGAACTGATTCAAATGTATTCTTTTTAATGGCTGAGTAATACTCCATTGTGTATATGTACCACAGCTTTCTTATCCATTCATCTGCTGATGGACATCTAGGTTGCTTAAATAATGTTTTAAAATGAGGAAGATTGACATAAATTGTGGATTTCTACAATTTCTAAGGGTTTCCTTGGTGGCTCAGTGGTAAAGAATCTGCCCGCCAATGCAGAAGATGAGGGTTCAATCCCTGGGTGGGGAGGATCCCCTTGCAAAGGAAATGACAACCTATTCTAGTATTCTTGCCTGGGAAATCCTATGGACAGAGGAGCCTGGTGGGCTGCAGTCCACAGGGTCACAAAAGAGTCAGACACCACTTAGTGATTAAACGACAACAAGCAATTTCTAAAGATATAACCAACCTGGATTTGTGTCCTGTGTAGCAAAATCAGCTGGAGTAAATATATAGGATGAGTTTGTTTTAGCTTGAGAATTTGTGTTCTGGTTTGACTTGGGTCTGACCATTCCTGTGATTGGTCTGATTCTGAAGTCAGTGTGGATCACCATCTATCACAGTGTTTGGTTCTTTTCCTCCCAAGATAGAAGTGTTTCTCTGTACCCATGTCTTTACTAAAAGTGGAAGATGATAGGGCCATGTTTCAAGAAAAAAAAGTAGGAAGCTTATTTTGTTTTTTGTGGAAGTATAAAATATTCTAAACATTTAATATGCAAATTGTAACTATGTTTTAAAAAACATCGTCAGTAAGCTTCACCTATGGTTATTGACTCCTTAGCATTTGAATTTGCAAACCTGCTTTTAAGTTCTCTATTAGCCATCACTATGAGCTAAACTTTATTCATTAATCAGATAAAAGCAAACCAATAGCTTAGAAAAAGACTCTGCTATTCCTGATGTTGATGTCAGGAAAGAATCCTTTCCTTTAATGTCTTTGAGAACATTCTTATCATATATGAATATGGTCTTCCCTGGTGGCTCAGTCGGTCAAGATTCTGCCTGGAATGCAGGAGACCTGGGTTCAATCCCTGGGTCAGGAAGATCCCCTGGAGAAGGAAATGTCAATTCACTCCAGTATTCTTGCCTGAAGAATTCCATGAACAGAAGCGCCTGGTGGGCTACAGTCCATGGGGTCACAAAGACTTGGACAAACTGAGTGACTAACACTACTACTACTTATCATATAAACAGCCGAAGTTGACTTCTGCTGAAATGGACCTTAGCAAGCAAAGGCCTAGAATGTTTTCCATTAGTGTCATCATAGCATCATCACCCCTGTCAAATCCATTCCCGTCTGAGGTAAATGGAAGCTAACAGCTACTGAGTGCTTGTAAGCCACTGTACTTAGTACTTTTCACATACTGTCATTTAATTATTGCATTAAACCCATGATATATGTGTCGTAATCATTGCATTTATTAGATAAGGAACTTGAAGCTGAATGGCAGGGAATCTGCCTCTTCAAGTGCTGAGGTTTTAGTCTGAATACAGAAACCTGATATCAAACTTATTGGTCCTGAGACTTACCTGGTGGTCCATTTGCAGGGGGTGTGGGTTTGGTCCCTGATCAGGGATCTAAGATCCCATATGCCTCTGGACTAAAAACCCAAGACATAGAACAGAAGCAGTATTGTAACAAATTCAGGAAAAACTTTAAAAACGGTCCACATCAAAGAAAAAAAAAAAATCTTAACAATGAAAATAGAAATTGGTCTATGGCAATGTTGTCAACAGAAGTAGGGTGAGAATCATATATGTATGTAATGCCTGTGAATTTCTATAATGTTCTGTAAGCACATTAAATAATAAATTTTAAATCTAGCATATCCAAAACATTGTCATTTAAATATGTAATCAGTATCAGATGAGATCAGATCAGTCGCTCAGTCGTGTCCGACTCTTTGCGACCCCATAAATCGCAGCACGCCAGGCCTCCCTGTCCAGCACCAACTCCCGGAGTTCACTGAGACTCACGTCCATCAGGTCAGTGATGCCATCTAGCCATCTCATCCTCTGTTGCCCCCTGCTCCTCCTGCACCCAACCCCTCCCAGCATCAGAGTCTTTTCCAATGAGTCAACTCTTCCCATGAGGTGGGCAAAGTACTGGAGTTTCAGCTTTAGAATCATTCCTTCCAAAGAACTCCCAGGGCTGATCTCCTTCAGAATGGACTGGTTGGATCTCCTTGCAGTCCAAGGGACTCTCAAGAGTCTTCTCCAACACCACAGTTCAAAAGCATCAATTCTGTCGGCGCTCAGCCTTCTTCACAGTCCAACTCTCACATCCATACATGACCACAGGAAAAACCATATCCTTGACTAGACAGACCTTTGTTGGCAAAATAATGTCTCTGCTTTTGAATATGCTATCTAGGTTGGTCATAACTCTCCTTCCAAGGAGTAAGCGTCTTTTAATTTCATGGCTGCAGTCACCATCAGTAGTGATTTTGGAGCCCAGAAAAATAAAGTCTGACACTGTTTCCACTGTTTCCCCATCTATTTCCCATGAAGTGATGGGACCGGATGCCATGATCTTCGTTGCTGAATGTTGAGCTTTAAGCCAACTTTTTCACTGTCCTCTTTCACTTTCATCAAGAAGCTTTTTAGTTCCTCTTCACTTTCTGCCATAAGGGTGGTGTCATTTGCATATCTGAGG
>NW_011494797.1:1636402-1636781 GCF_000754665.1 Bison bison bison | reverse complement strand
CATTGCGTGCGCTCCTGGGTCCCCAAGGATCGGCATCCAGTGGGCGCGGCGGAGGGGTGCGGACCACAGGTCAGGGAACTGGGACTGCGTGGCGCAGGGAACCACGTAGTCCGCCCTCTGTTGGCACCACCTGGCGGTCGCAGAAAGGCCTCGCCTTTAGGCTCAAGGCCTTTACCGCTCCACCCCTTTGCTGAAAGGTCAGAGCCGCGCGGTTTTCCCAAGCAGCCTAGTGTCCGCTGCAAGTCCAAGGGCCAGAACCCTGATCTCTGGCCGGCTGGCCCAGCCCTGCTTCTGGCACTTTGGAGGCCAGCGGGCCCTTGACCACCTGCTGGGATGGGAAAGGGAAGGGTCCACGAATTGCACCCTAGAAACTTAGTAG
>NW_011494797.1:1633773-1636302 GCF_000754665.1 Bison bison bison | reverse complement strand
ATGGGACCGGATGCCATGATCTTCGTTGCTGAATGTTGAGCTTTAAGCCAACTTTTTCACTGTCCTCTTTCACTTTCATCAAGAAGCTTTTTAGTTCCTCTTCACTTTCTGCCATAAGGGTGGTGTCATTTGCATATCTGAGGTTATTGATATTTCTCCCGGCAATCTTGATTCCAGCTTGTGTTTCTTCGAGTCCAGCGTTTCTCATGATGTACTCTGCATATAAGTTAAATAAACAGGGTGACATATACAGCCTTGACGAACTCCTTTTCCTATTTGGAACCAGTCTATTGTTCCATGTCCAGTTCTAACTGTTGCTTCCTGACCTGCATACAGATTTCTCAAGAGGCAGGTCAGGTGGTCTGGTATTCCCATCTCTTTCAGAATTTTCCACAGTTTATTGTGATGCACACAGTCAAAGGCTTTGGCATAGTCAATAAAGCAGAAATAGATGTTTTTCTGGAACTCTCTCGCTTTTTCCATGATCCATCAGATGTCGGCAGTTTGATCTCTGGTTACGCTGCCTTTTCTAAAACCAGCTTGAACATCAGGAAGTTCACGGCTCACATATTGCTGAAGCCTGGCTTGGAGAATTTTGAGCATTACTTTACTAGCGTGTGAGATGAGTGCAATTGTGTGGTACTTTGAGCATTCTTTGGCATTGCCTTTCTTTGGGATTGGAATGAAAACTGACCTTTTCCAGCCCTGTGGCCACAGCTGAGTTTTCCAAATTTGCTGGCATATTGAGTGCAGCACTTTCACAGCATCATCATTGAGGATTTGGAATAGCTCAACTGGAATTCCATCATCTCCACTAGCTTTGTTTGTAGTGATGCTTTCTAAGGCCCACTTGACTTCACATTCCAGAATGTCTGGCTCTAGGTCAGTGATCACACCATCGTGATTATCTGGCTCATGAAGATCTTTTTTGTACAGTTCTTCTGTGTATTCTTGCCATCTCTTCTTAATATCTTCTGCTTCTGTTAGGTCCATACCATTTCTGTCCTTTATCGAGCCCATCTTTGCATGAAATGTTCCTTTGGTATCTCTGATTTTCTTGAAGAGATCTCTAGTCTTTCCCATTCTGTTGTTTTCCTTTATTTCTTTGCATTAATCACTGAAGAAGGCTTTCTTATCTCTTCTTGCTATTCTTTGGAACTCTGCATTCAGATGTTTATATCTTTCCTTTTCTCCTTTGCTTTTCACTTCTCTTCTTTTCACAGCTATTTGTAAGGCCTCCCCAGACAGCCATTTTGCTTTTTTGCATTTCTTTTCCATGGGGATGGTCTTGATCCCTGTCTCCTGTACAGTGTCACAAACCTCATTCCATAGTAATCAGAATAAAAACTATTAATCAGATATTTTAATTTTTTGTATGATGTCCTCAGATTTCAGTGTGTATTTTATACTTACAGCAGATCTCAGTTTGGGACTGGTCATATTTCACATGCCATACATGGCTAGTGGCTGATGTAGGGGACAATGCAAATGTATAGTTTTAATGCATCACCCTCCTATTTGAGGTAAAGAGTGTTAGGAATTCACACCAGGAAGCCTAAACCCTTGTGACTGATTATTCATACAGTTCCTCCAGTGATGAGTAAAATAGAGAAAGATTCTGACTTTTCATAATGCATTTCGGGCCCTGAGTGGAATTCTGACATAAATAACACAGACATTTTATTGAGAGGTTTGTTCTTCCCGGTCTCTCAAATGCTGGCTCTGTATGTGATACTACTGTGGTCCCTAAGTATCATGAGCATCAGAAGATTGTCAGTCATCAGGCAGGAATTAATCTACAGTTTTCCATCTGCCCAGGGGAGATGGAGGAGACTAATTAATGCAGGAGTTGGCAAACATCCATGGGTGTCAGCATCAGTAGTAAACAAAAGAAATAATTCTCCAACTATTATTGCAGGGAGCTCTCTGAAGTATTTAATTCTTGAAGAGGGGCCCTCATGCTCATAGGTGTGGCCCATCACTGGATTAAGTGTCTCAAAACCACATGACTGATTAGTGTTTGGAAGCTATGAGGGTACTTCTACACTTTTGGGGGGATAAAGAAGGTACTTTTCAGGTGGAAGCCCCTGCAATATTGATTCTCTTAGATTTCTCATAAAAACATTTTAGGGTATTGTTTTTTTTAAGAAACTGGAAAATTATAGCTTTAGTGAATTATTGTTTCACTAGTAATGCATAAAGTGCATCATGCACTAGTCTGAGGAGGCCTTACAAATACCTGTGAAAAGATGGGAAGTGAAAATCAAAGGAGAAAAGGAAAGATGTACCCATTTGAATGCAGAGTTCCAAAGAATAGCAAGGAGAGATAAGAAAGCCTCCCTCAGCGATCAGTGCAAAGAAATAGAGGAAAACAATAGAATGGGAAAGACTAGAGATCTCTTCAAGAAAATTAGAGATACGAAGGGAACATTTCATGCAAAGATGGGCTCGATAAAGGACAGAAATGGTACAGACCTAACAGAAGCAGAAGATATTAAGAAGAGGTGGCAAGAATACACAGAAGAACTG
>NW_011494797.1:1620975-1633673 GCF_000754665.1 Bison bison bison | reverse complement strand
CTTTTTTTTTTTTTTTTTCTTCTAATTTTATTTTATTTTTTAAACTTTACATAATTGTATTAGTTTTGCCAAATATCAAAATGAATCCGCCACAGATGATGGAATTCCAGTTGAGCTATTCCAAATCCTGAAAGATGACGCTGTGAAAGTGCTGCACTCAATATGCCAGAATATATGGAAAACTCAGCTGTGGCCACAGGACTGGAAAAGGTCAGTTTTCATTCCAATCCCAAAGAAAGGCAATGCCAAAGAATGCTCCCACATAATGCACTCATCTCACACGGTAAAGTAATGCTCAAAATTCTCCAAGCCAGGCTTCAGCAATATGTAAACCATGAACTTCCAGATGTTCCAGCTGGTTTTAGAAAAGGCAGCGTAACCAGAGATCAAATTGCCGACATCTGATGGATCATTGAAAAAGCAAGAGAGTTCCAAAAAAAACATCTATTTCTGCTTTATTGACTATGCCAAAGCCTTTGACTGTGTGCATCGCTTGACCTATATGCAGGTCAGGAAGCAACAGTTAGAACTGGACGTGGAACAACAGACTGGTTCCAAATATGAAAAGGAGTACGTCAAGGCTACATATTGTCACCCTTCTTATTTAACTTATATGCAGGGTACATCATGAGAAACGCTGGGCTGGAGGAAGCACAAGCTAATCAAGTATACAAGATGAAATTGAAGGAGGAGAGTGAAAAAGTTGGCTTAAAGCTCAACATTCAGAAAACTAAGATCATGACATCCGGTCCCATCATTTCATGGCAGATAGATGGGGAAACAGTGAAAACAATGGCTGACTTTATTTTTCTGGGCTCCAAAATCACTACAGATGGTGACTGCAGCCATGAAATTAAAAGACGCTTACTCCTTGGAAGGAAAGTTATGACCAACCTAGACAGCATATTATAAAGCAAAGACATTACTTTGCCAACAAAGGACCATCTAGTCAAGGCTATGGTTTTTCCAGTGGTCACGTATGGATGTGAGAGTTGGACTATAGAGAAACCTGAGCACGGAAGAATTGATGCTTTTGAACTGTGGTGTTGGAGAAGACTCTTGAGAGTCCCTTGGACTGCAAGGAGATCCAACCAGTCCATCCTAAAGGAGATCAGTCCTGGGTGTTGATTGGAAACACTGATGTTGAAGGTGAAACTCCTATACTTTGACCACCTGATGTGAAGATCTGACTCATTAGATAAGACCTTGATGCTAGGTAAGACTGAGGGCAGGAGGAGAAGGGGACGACAGAGGATGAGATGGTTGGATGGCATCATCGGCTCAATGGACATGGGTTTGAGTAGATTCCGGGAGTTGGTGATGGACAGGGAGACCTGGTGTGCTGCGGTTCATGGGGTCACAAAGATTCAGACATGACTGAGCGACTGAACTGAACTGAATGCATAATTCATAAATGTGCGTCAAAGTGATGCTCTATGGGTTGACAGAGTTGACACTCATCTTCCCAAAAGGTCTGTTGCTATCAGGCAAGAGCTTATCAAAAGAGGGGTCCTATTCAATAATTCCTATTCTATGATTGATACTTTCCTAGCCACTGTGCAAGTGTTGATTTCTTAATGGATTCTCTTTGTGATATAGAGAAGCAGATCAACCCAGCCCCAACGCTGACTCTGTGGTGGCCACCCTGTTCTTGATCTATGTATCCACTCCCCAGGCTTGCCATATACTAGTGCTAGAGAGCTGACCTTAGACTTATTTCATAATTCTATTCATTCAATTAATTTAGGATATGTAAACTGATTTATTGCAAGCCTTAAAGTCATTTTCCTCAAGAGAGCCCAGAATATTAGGTTAGCAGTTTTTTTGAGCACAGCTTTGACTCAGTTTCAGCCAGCAGGCAATTTAGTGTCAGCATCCCATAATTTTAGAGACAGTGTCATTTTCTCTAGGCTTTTCACTGCTGAGTCAAAAATCTGTTCGAGAGGGTACAAGTATGTCAGAGTATTTCCAGTGAAGAGAAAATTCCTGGATGACGTCTGTCTCTGCAGCCTTAAATCTTGGTCTCATTCCAACCATCTATCATTGCATTTCTTTTTCAATACTCAGTGTTCCTACAAACTAATGTATTTAAGACTGATCTTCATAATCTGGAGCAGAACTCCATGGCCTCATCATAGGCTGTTTTCTTTCTGTGTTGCTTCCTGTTTGTATCTCTCCCTCTCCATTGCCTTCGTTTCTGCTAAAATCTGAACTCTGATCCCATCAAGTGTAGGTTGTTGCCCATTCAAGACAACTTCTCCAGGCTTTAGCCTCCATCCCTTCTTTTGGGACTCCTAGGAACATTTCACCACATACCATTTTGATTAAGTCACTGACCTGTTCATAAATCTCAGCAATCTATTGTCAATTACTTAAGTCATTTGGACTGTTTACTAGGCACTTAGCTCTCTTCTGGTACAGATTTGATGACCAGATTTTGATCTACAAGATGAACAAGTCTGAAGTTGGCAGCCCAGCCTTCAAGTCTTCTCTTCAAGCTCTCCTTCACCTTGCTGCCCTGAATCGGTAGTCCCAACCCAATGCCCAGTTTTGTTTGAGCAAATGTATCCAAGCTTTTTTCCACATGAAAGTTTGGGTGATGGTTTCTCTGCCATTTTCCTTATCATGTCTTCTTCTCCTCTTCCCATCAAATCATCTCTTTTACCCCTTTCAAAACTTGCTAAAAACTACTCATTACCCCTTCTACTATCCCCAGATTTCCTTTCCACCTAATTAGTTTTTTTTTTTTTTTTAAACTCAGCTTGTTTTCAGAACCTCTATTCTAAACTTTGGCAGTGTCCATGTAGAGTTCTACATATGTTGCTTTAAAGTTTCCATGACATTTTCCTGTGCCATGGGCTTTGTCAATCTGAAGATTGTAACTTAGTACCAAGAAAAAAAAAAAGGAACATGCCTTTCATCTTTAATATTCCTCACAGCAAGCACTACCATAATTTGGGTATGGTGGATACTGAGTAAATGTATTACTTCTGCTAGATTACTCTGTTCCTTTCTTTCAGTCTGATCATGGTTGAAATGTTGGGGAGGGGTAATAGCCATACGTCATAGCATCTCCCACTTTATTGTAAATAGTGCCCTAAATTTCTGATTATCTTAGCAAAGGATGTAATATGTAGATCCTTCTAGAATTCTGCCAACGCCCTCCCAAAAATAAAGTTAAATGTTCAATGCATGTGGTTTCCCAGCAGAACTATAGGTTCAGTTTATGCTTGCTGGGACATCCAGGTAGAAAGATACTGTAGACAGCTAAAAAATTAATGAATGAATATAGGTGATAAGCCATGCATTCCCTTGGCTATCACCTAAATGATGTAGTACCTTGAGATCTGTTGAAAACAATGAATCTTCATTTGTATTCCAGATTGCCAAAATATCTATATTATCTAGCTATATGTAGATATAGATATCTATAGTTTCCATAGTTACTGGAGCAACCATTTTTTCACTCATATTTTGCCTTTATATCTTAGAACTCGTCTACCTAGAAGCTTACCTGCTCCATGATCGCAATTGAGTTCAGTGAATTATTAGTGGAGAGGAGTGTAGTTTCATGGTCTTGGAGCATCAGTGTTTTAGATTTCCTTAAGTGCAGTTAAATATAAGAGGAAGATGTGCCAGCCTGCTGAAATCTTGGGAATATTTTTTACTGTGATTTAGAAGAATTATTAAGGAGAAGGAAATAAAGGGAAAAGCCACTAATCTCTTTTGTAAAGTGCTCACACTGCACATTTACAATTAAGCTGTTCTGATTTCTGTAATTAAAATAATTTCCTCTGAGAGGCCTTAATAGTTCATGCCCATGAGTAAAAAAAAAAAAAAGCTGTTGTCATGAATGTATGATTGAAAAAAAGGTCTTATCCACATGCTTTTTTTGTTCCTATGAGAAATCTTTGAAAACAAACTGGGCATGAAAAAGACAATCAGTAAGGTTAGCTTTGGGTTGTTTTAGCAATCCACATGAGGTACCAGCTCATGCATGCATTCATTCCTTCATTCAGCAAACATGTATTGAGCACTACCTCCTCGGCAGGTGCAATGGGTACAATGATGAATAAGACCTAGTCCTGCCCTAAAAGAACTCCCATTCCAGAGTAGGTACCAGACAAGTGTATAGTAGAGAGCAATAAGTGCTAAGACAGAGGTGTGGGTGGGTTTCAGAAGGCAAGTGTCCACTGATACAAGCCCACCCGATGGAGATACTTAGAGTCTTTTCTATTTGGTTCACCAAAAAGTTCATCGAGTTTTTCCATTAGACCTTATGGAAAAACCCAATGAACTTTGAGATCTTATGGAAAAACCGGAACCAACTTGATATATATATGTATAATTTTTCAATTAATTATTCATTTTTGGCTGCATTGGGTCTTCCTTGCTGCACTCGGGTTTTCTCTAGTTGTGGCAAGTGGGGGCTACTCTATGTTGCAGCACGTGGGCTGCTCACTGTAGCGGCTTCTCTTGTTGCAGAGTACGGGCTCTAGGCATGTGCACTCAGTACTTTTGTCTCACGGCTTAGTTGCCACACTGCATATGGAATCTTCCTGGACCAGATATGGAACTTATATCTCCTGCATTGGCAGGAGGATTCTTAACTACTGGACCACCAGGGAGGTCCCCAGAATGAACTTTTTGGCCAATCCAATAAAAGGCCTTAGAGATTTTTATTTTGCCAGTCATGAATGCAATGACAACAGAGGCATACATTTTAATAGAGAAATGAAAATTCACTGTTGAATTGTTGAAAAAATTAAGCTGCACCAATAATTAGTAAATATTAATTAGGCCTAAAAATTAGTTATTATTACCAGGGACATTTTATTGCATAGTATCATGTATTCATCAATATATAATATGACTATATGTTGTTGTTGTTTAGTCACTAAGTCATGTCTGACTCTTTTGCAACCCCATGGACTGTAGCCTGCCAGGCTCCTCTGTTCATGGGATTTTCCAAGCAAGAATACTAGAGTGGGTTGCCATTTTCTTCTCCAACCCTTGTCTCCTGCATTGGCAGGTAGATTCTTTACCACTGAGCCACCAGGGAAGCCCCATACATACCATAAAATAATATGAATAAAATAGAGGGAAAAGTAAAGAGAGGAGAAGCTTGATGTAACCCAGAGCTCAGTAGATCAAGAATAGAACATACCTGGAATTGAATTCTCACATCGACCCTAGCTGGTTGTCTGAATTACCTCGTTTCTTTCCTCCTTGGTGACATGTGGGAGAGATTGAACAAAATGCTTTACTGGGAGTGAAATTCCAAAAGTGGCAATTATTAAAGTCCTTAATGTATGACCTAAGAACTAAGGGATATACTCAAGATTGCACATCCAGATGATTAGATCAGTGTGGGGAAAAGATGATCAAATGATTCAACTAGTAATTAATTTCGAAGTTTTAGGCCACACTGTCTGGTTTAACATGCCCTAAGTGTTTTTGAATGAGGCTTTGGAATTTAGCTACTACTTCTGTTTGTCACTCATGCTTGGGCTCATTTCTAATTTGGAAGTAATACAGGTTATTCTTACAAGTGTGTTGCTCTTTT
The DNA here is from genome assembly GCF_000754665.1 of Bison bison bison. Taxonomy (NCBI): domain Eukaryota; kingdom Metazoa; phylum Chordata; class Mammalia; order Artiodactyla; family Bovidae; genus Bison; species Bison bison. The sequence continues at coordinate 1,628,107 of NW_011494797.1, read as the reverse complement.
CAAAAATCACTTCAAATTCCAAAGACATTGTTGAACAGTAGCACATCGTGTGCTTAACGGGTTTCCATGGGCTTCCTACAGTTGATCCTGTCCTTCTGGCTGATTCAAGCTCCTACAGCTACAATGCTGTATTTTTGTCCACAATATATAATGTTAATATGTAACACTCAAGATGTATTTGTTGTTAAGGGGTGTTACTGCCAGAGATAATGGGTAACCTCTTGGAGAGTTTGCACCGTTCTCTATTAAACCCCACATTTGATTGGCAGGTGTGTCCTAGAAAAACCAGCATAACACCTTGTTAGAGGGCACAGTGCCATCTAACAGTTGGGAGAAAGGCTGAAAAGTGATCATAAATGAAGTCAGCTGGGAGTGTTTAAGAATGACTTTTCAAGCACTCTGGAGTAGAGGGAAGTATGTACTCTTCTGAAAATCTTTTGCTTCCTTTATGCAAAAAGTTTCCTCTGACTATAACTTTTCAAGTTTATCTCAGGAAGATTGGAAGACTTGTTTGCTATCTTAGAAGAATGAAATTTAAAATTTAATTGTATAACAAAGTTACATAACAACATGATGTTTATATGCACTCTACCGTATGTGAAGTCAATATGTGAGTGATTTTAATGTATCAAATCACACTGTCCATTGACTTTTGTGTCTAGGGTGGGGAATGAATAAGGGATGTTATTCTTCTGTGACTTGTCACTAAGAAAAATGTTCTGATTTTCTACGTTATTGAGCCCTGTGTTTTCTAATCTGCCCAGTGAGGATGATAAGTGGCATGAATGGTCACATGACATAGACAGATTTCAAAATGTGTTTGGCAAATAAAAGTGACTTCTCATAATTAAAGATATTAGATGGCATTAATGTTCTATGTAAATGGAACAAATAAGACATATTCCAAAGTAGTCGAGTATAAAAGCCTACTAGCCACTTTTAAAAACTGTCATGTTATGAATATGGTGGTCCTAATTATGAGATGCTGTATCTGCTTTGAGGAATACGCTTTCCTTCTCTTTGCCCTGTCCCGATTTTGCACTGCAAGAGACTTCTACAAACAAAGAAAGACTTTTGAAGGTCATCTAGGTTTATGTTCATTTCTAATGTTTTTATGTATCAGCACAATTCTCTTTGGAAACGTGTGCTTTCTACAAGGCATGTGAGGTACACATGGGGCTGAACCTCACTGCAGTTTTAATTAAATCCATGTCCTAACCTGCTAAGCAAAGAACAATGAGGACTGGTCTTTTTATAAATGAGGCATTGGTCTTTTAAAAAATGAAGTTCAGTGAGATATCACACTCCTAGTCTTTTCTTTACACACCCTTCAAAACATCTTTACGATTTTTGTTTTAGGCAATTGCATAATTAAAGCCAGATTAAGTATTCCAAATAATTTCACAATTTCTAATGGAAAATCCCCAGACTTAATGAGTCATGGTCCAATATTTCTAAAATAAATACCACCAGTTCTACCTTACGCAGAGTCCTGTAGGATAAAGTTAAAAGTGAAAACTTTGTTATTCCTCTCTCTTGAGCAGTCCAATTTGTAGTTGAAAACCACTGGCAAGAGAAGATTTCTTTTTCACAAACTTTCAATTCTTATACACCTGGTTTTATTATTGATTGTACATGAGAACAGGCTGAGCTCCCATTACTTGCACTTTTAGTGTTCCCTGAGTGTTGACTTCAAAATTGTGTGTTTTCCTTTGTTGAATCTTCTGAATGACTATGATCCAGTTTCCAACCAAGATGGATACTTTACCTTCTCGCCTCTTGGCTAATATCATTCACAGTAGTGAACTGCTTCTGTGCTTATTATTAGGGCTTACTTTGGGACAAAACTTAGGTTCCTAGTTTTAGTATTTTGTATTTAGTATTTTAGTTCCTAGTTCTTAGTATTTTGTCATTTTTTAATGTTGAATTCCAAGGGATTTATATACTATTTTGAAATCCAGTTGAAATGATAATCACAAATATTTTTGGAAAATCCATAAGAGGCACTATGAAAAATGTTCTATTATGTATTGCCCCTTCTGACTTCATAATTAATAATGAAAAGAAGTTTTAGCTAGAACCCAAAACACAATCCAAGAATAAACTAAATGGGGTGAATTGTTTAAAAAATGCAATCTGTCTTCGGGAGTATAATTCTAGTAGGTTATATAATATCTTATTGTTTTTATGTATTCTTGCCTGTGTGTAATATTCTTTTTCTTCTTGGTAAATTGTTTGGTGTGTACAAGGTCTTAGCACTGCAAGGGGAAAGGAACCATTACATTTATAAATAATGTAAGGCAATCAGTTTATTTTTACTTTGCTGGTCTCTATTACAAATTGTGTTACCATTCAAAAACTCTGTAGAGGTTAAAGTTTATGGTTGATTCACTGAGGAAAGCTTGCAAAATCAGTCCTTAATCAAATTCTTTATATTCAAGATTAATTTTTCTAATAGGCTTTTCTATAAGATGTCTTAAGTGCTATATTTTCCTTTCTAAAGTCTTCAATTGAGATGTAATCAAGGATAAGAATTTTTTAAGTTCTACTATATTTAGTCCTTGTGTGCAATTTTTTTACTCTTTCTGTTAGTTTCTTCAGAGTTACAGTGTGACGGTTTTAATTCCTGCCAGGTAGCATAGTTGATCAAACTCAGACTCCACTCATGAGATAGATATGTATTAATACGATGTAATTAGATTACACATAGTGATACATTCTACTGTACTTTTTTTCAATTTCCTTGCTGGAGCTCCAGAAAGGAAGACAACCTTATGTCTTATGATTTTACTTTCCCAAATTCAAGTTATTATTGTCCTTATGACATGAGAATATTTAAATACTGTACATGAACACTATTGAAATTCACAAAATCACTGAAGTTAATGAAACAAAATAGCATGTTCATAAGGACAAGATATAATGACTGTAACTGTTGTCAGATGTCAGAATTGCTTTAGCCCTTTCCATAAATCACGGTGGGAGTATCATTATATGCAATTAATGACACTTCATGTTGTGAATTTGATTACAACCACAAAACAAAGAAAATAAAGAGGAAATCACGCATGTACACCTTACTTGAAGAGGTTGGGATGTCTCCTGCAAATTATCATAATTTGATTACTCAGCGAGTCTATGAAATGCAATTCATTGAAACCTACAGAGACCTAACAGAGATTTCCCAATAATATTCAAATCTCTTTCCATTCTTTCTTCATAAACACAATGAGCAGTTTGGGGAATAGTAATAATCTCTTTGGGCTTCCCAGGTAGCTCAGTGATAAAGAATCCACCTACCAATGCAGGAGACATGGGTTCAATCCCTGGGTCAGGAAGATCCCCTGGAGAAAGAAATGGCAATCCACACCAGTATTCTTGTCTGGGAAATCCCATGAAAAGAGGAGCCTAGAGAGCTATAATCCATTAGCTCACCAAAGAGTCGAACATGACTTAGCAACTTGTAAACATGAATAATCTTCTTCCTCCATTGCATTTCTTATTTGGAAATTTCTGAATTCCTGTTGATGGTTCCATGGTTCAGTTCAGTTCAGTCGCTCAGTCATGTCCAACTCTTTGCAACCCCATGAATCGCAGCATGCCAGCCCTCCCTGTCCATCACCAACTCCCGGAGTTCACTCAAACTCACGTCCATCGAGTCGGTGATGCCATCCCGCCATCTCATCCTCTGTCGTCCCCTTCTCCTCCTGCCCCCAATCCTTCCCAGCATCCGGGTCTTTTCCAATGAGTCAACTCTTCGCATGAGGTCGCCAAAGTACTGGAGTTTCAGCTTTAGCATCATTCCTTCTAAAGAACACCCAGGACTGATCTCCTTCAGAATGGACTGGTTGGATCTCCTTGCAGTCCAAGGGACTCTCAAGAGTCTTCTCCAACACCACAGTTCAAAAGCATCAATTCTTTGGCGCTCAGCCTTCTTCACAGTCCAACTCTCACATCCATACATGACTACTGGGAAAACCATAGCCTTGACTAGACGGACCTTTGTACCTCAGACTGAAACACTGTTTTCCTTTCACAGAAGTAGTGTTTGATTTACTCAGAGATAACGTTAAATTTTCTTATTTTGAGAAAATGTTATTTTCTTTAAAAAAAAAAATGGTTTCAGTTCTTTAAGTTTCAAATTTCTTTTATTCCTTTGTGGAATGAAATTCCACATTTTCATTTGGATTACAGTCTTAAAATTTCACTGGCAATCCACAGAAGGCCCAAGTGAAGATATTCTTAGCATTACCTGTTAAAAATGATTTTAATATATCAATTATTGACACTGAAAAAAGATAAGTTTTACCTGGTTAAGACGTTTTCCAGTTTTTAAGGAGCATCTGTGTACATGGAATCATGAACTTTAATTATAAACTACACAAAATTCATAAACATTAATTATATGAACAAATCCATCAATATATTTCTACTTGATAACATGTTCTTTGTCTCATTTTTATTTCTATAAATTTACAATAATAAGCATTTATTATTATAAATAGTATAATAAATGTTTATTACTGTATTATTTACAATAATGCTTTAGTGATACAATAATGTCACCAAAATAGTTTATCTTTAAAGAATTTGACTAACTTACCTTCCCACCTATAGAAATGTAAATCAAACTTTTTTTCTTAGAGGAATATGATTTTGTGAGAGAGTCTAAGCATAATTCTCGGACTCCTAACTTGTGGTGAGGATAAGGCACTTGTCCAGTTTTATTTTTTCAGTCCTCTAAACATTAACATTCAACAGTTATTAATGGAGCACTTAACTTGCCTCAAGTGCTGTGATAGGCAGAGTGGATCAAAAAAGCCCAAAGACGTGGGCCCTGGCTACGAAAGTCACATCATGAGACATAGGATTGTAAACAAATGAGTCAACTACAGGGAAATGAGTAAACCATGTGTTTTGAAACAAGCTATTTGCACAGTGTATACGAGGAGTAAGTGGTAAACTCTGTCGTAGTGGTGAGGACGATAGTTGGTGTGAGCATGCTTGGAAAGAACCCAAATCTATGGATGCTGATGCTCCTTTTGCAAAGACGATGAGTTTTCCAAGTGGCATCGGCCACTTGTAGACGTTTATTCCATGCAGGTGGGACTGTGAGGGACAAAGGTGTGCAAGGGTGGGACGTATTTGAGGTCAGTGTGATGTAAAGAATCTGCCTGCAATGCAAGAGATGTGAGTTCAGTCCCTGGGAAAGGACGATCCCCTGGAGAAGGGCATGGCAACCCACTCCAGTATCCTTGCCCAGAAAATCCCATGGACTTCAGAGCCTGGAGGGCTACAGTCTATAGGGTCAGAGAGTCAGACATGACTAAAGAGGCAGAGCATGGCATGGCATTGTATAAATTACAGGCAACCAGCAGATTGGAGAAGTAAGTCAGATCTGGATTGTAAGCCTTGACCTTGGCCATGGGTCATCATACATCATTAGCTGACCTCCATACCTGGTTTGTTGTGCCACTATCTTGGAGAAAATTTTTAGTTAGGCAAAGAAAAATTGTTTGTGGCTTTAATGAAAATAGAAGTTGAAGAAAAATAACTCATTTCTCACGGTCACTGCTTGCTACCTATTCCTTGCTGTAAATTCTTGTTCAGCAATTCCTGTATTAAAATGGTGGGACAATAAATAATTTATAGTCACATTTTATTTGTTTAGTGTCAACTGTATGTGATGTACTTGGCTTATTGCTAATATTCAGAAGTTTTTGGGTTTTTTTCCCCTACATTGGTCACTATGAGAGGGTCTGTAAAATTCATCTTTATTGGAAAGAGGAAAATAGATCACAATAAATTGCAAACACATCAGGGAGTTTACTTATAAGCAGCAGGAGAGAATCAAAGGGAGTTTTCATGTAGAAAGAAAACGACAGACTGAAAGAAGCACTCTGTGGGAGATGGCAAAACATAAAAAATATCAGAGATGTTGTGAAGGATTTAGAAATAGTCAGCCATGTCAACACATTGTGAATTCTATAGATAGTTTAAGGTTTGTGCTGATGCTGTCCAGAATAATTTGATCAGGTCTTAGCTCCTTTGGAGGATAATAGAACGGTGACTTTGCTAGCATTTAGAAGTCATATCATGACAGATTATTTGTATCCTTGGAAATTAGAAGCTTTCTGCATATTTGGATAAAAAGAACAAATGAAAGATTCAGCCAATATTCAGGGTCTTTGAAAGTTATGCAAAGCAAGGAAGGAAAAGAGAACGTTCTTATGAAAAATTGGAGGTTATCGTGTGTGGTAATAAGACTTGTTAACTGTTACTTTGATTTCTGAGGATGAGTGTGTTTTAATCCCAATAAACTGATGTTTACTAAACATTACTGTGTTTTCACTATTCTGAGAGTTTGGGGAAAGGAAAAGTTTGAATAGGTCCTTGAATTACTTACTGGCTGCTTATCTAAAAAGATGAAATGAACATAAACATACCAAAAATAAAGGATAAAAAAGAAACGTAGAAGCTTCCCTGATAATCCAGTGGTTAAGAATCAGCCTGCCAATGCAGGGGACACAAGTTCGATCCCTTCTCCAGGAAGATCCCACATGCCGGGGAACAACTGAAGCCCCTGTGCCACAACTACTGAGCCCGTGCTCTAGAACCTGGGAGCCACAACTACTGCAACCCACCCACCCTAGAGCCCTTGCTCTGCCACCGCGGTGAGAAGCACCAGGAGAGAAGCCACCGCGGTGAGAAGCACGACGAGAGAAGCCACCGCGGTGAGAAGCACCAGGAGAGAAGCCACCGCGGTGAGAAGCACCACGAGAGAAGCCACCGCGGTGAGAAGCACGACGAGAGAAGCCACCGCGGTGAGAAGCACCACGAGAGAAGCCACCGCGGTGAGAAGCACCACGAGAGAAGCCACCGCGGTGAGAAGCACGACAACAGAAGCCACCGTAATGAGAAGCACGACGAGAGAAGCCACCGCAATGAGAAGCACCAGGAGAGAAGCCACCGCAATGGGAAGCCTGTGCATCGCAAGGAGGAGTAGCCCCCACTCCCTACAACTAGAAAAAGCCTGCACACGACAGTGAAGACTCAGTGCAGCCAAAAGGGAAAATAACTAAATATGTGTTTAAAGAATAAAAAGAAATATAAGTGCCAAACGATGTAGCTC
>NW_011494797.1:1579525-1620192 GCF_000754665.1 Bison bison bison | reverse complement strand
AGTTCTGCTAACACACACTAATTAAATAATGTTATAGTTCAAAGTCTGCTCTAAAACAAACAAAACAATCTACAAACATCATCGATGTTTATTTATTTTAAATGTTAGTTATTAGAAAATGAATTATCTACCACATACTGTTTGATGGTTTAGTTGGTATCTTCAGCCTGAAAATCTTTTTACTGATACAGATTTATTTATAGAATTTCATCTTTTCTTACGATAATTTCATTAATCCCAATTACAACCCATTGTTATACCTGCCCAATACACTGTAGTTGCATTATTAATAGATCTTACACGAGTTAATAAATGGCTGATGGTTTATGCTTTATGTGTAGGATCTATTAGATATGAAATTTAAGCCTGCTGTTTGGATTCCATAACATAGTTTCCCTTCAAAACATCATTATTTTGAAAATATAGATAATGCAAACCCCAGTACCAATAGAAAAACACAGTATTATGATATTTATCCATTCATTTCGATTTTTGTTCTAATATACTAATGCTTATAAATCCTGTCTTTTCCTTATTGCTACTCTTCTTTTCACTCTAATGTAAAATATGTTTTCTGTTTTTCATGTTTGATTGGAGAGTTTTGAGCAAAGGAATAAGGTGAAATAAATGGTTTAGAGCAACTCTGGGTACTATGTTGGATGCAGAGTAGAAATAAAGAGAAGGAAGTCCACCAGTCTGACTATTGCATTGGAATCAGCTAACAATGAAGTTATTGTTATGGGATAACATATTGTTATTGGGATAACATATTGATAGCGATAACATAAGTTATTGTTATGGGATATAAGGGGAGGGACTGGGGACAGGAGGAGAAGGGGACGACAGAGGATGAGATGGCTGGATGGCATCACCGATTCGATGGACATGAGTCTGAGTGAACTCTGGGAGTTGGTGATGGACAGGGAGGCCTGGTGTGCTGCGATTCATGGGGTTGCAAAGAGTCGGACACGACTGAGCGACTGAACTGAACTGACTGAACAATGGAAGTAGTCTGGATGCTGTTCCATTTTGAAGGTACAAACTAACAGGCTGCAGGCTGGAAAAGAAAGTTAAGAAGCTTTGCGGACGCCATGTAAAATTTTTGCCCTGAACAGCAAGAAATGGGTTGTTGCCATTGATTGAGATGGTGAAAACTGAAAGTGGTATGGTTTGGGTGCAGAATGTGAGGTCAGCTTGAGGCAGATGAAGCTTTAGAGATCTTTTATATATATGAGTGGAGGTGTTGAGTAGATAATTGAAAGTATGAGTCTAGAGTTCTAAAGAAACATTTTGTCTGGATATGTACAAGTGGGAGGCATAAGAATATGGATGATATTTAAAGCTGCAAGGTTAGATGACATCACCAAGGAAGTGAGTGTCTATAGAGGAGTAGAGATCCAATGACTCAATTTTAAGAGCTCTGGCAGAAGTGGGTAAATCAACAAACAGAACAGAGAAGATCAATCAATGAGATAGTAGGAAAACCATAAGAATATGATATCCTAGAAGCCAAGTGAGAAAACCTGTAGCAAGTGGGAACAGATGATAACCATGCTAAATTCTGCAGATGGGTTAGTGTAAAATCAGGATGAGAAGGGACTATGGAATTAGCCAATGTGGAGGTCATCAATGGTCTTCACTAATGTTTTTTTTTGGGATTGATTATGATGAAAGTCTAAATGATTTTAAAAGAGAGTAGGAGAATCATCGTAGGCTGGAAGAATACATAAGGCTTTTGAGGTATTTTGTTATAAAAAGGAAGGGGGGAAATTGAACCTAACTTAAAAGTAGGATCAAGAAAAGGAAATTATTATGATTTCCTATTAAAAGTTATCATGCTATTATTAAGAAGAAGAAACAAGAATCGTTATTGTACTGTTGGGAAGAGTCATAAGAGAAAAACTCCCCTTATTTAACAAATTATTTACTCATGTAAATAATTAATTAAATATTCTTTGGAGCATATTCTATTTAATAGAAACAGAGATTGGATACTCAGCTAGCACATGGGCAATCATCCTTGGCAATCTTGTCCCAAGTCTGAGCTCTTGATCACTTAACTTGATTACTTCTGTAAAGACTGTATTACTAAGTAAGGTAACTTTCTGAGGCACTGGGGGTTAAGACTTCCACACATCTTTTTCAAGGGATGCACAATTCAACCCTTAGCAACTATATTAGTATTTTATATGGATTTAGATTTATTTGAACTCAAAAATTATAGATATCAGCATATAGTTCAGTAGCCATATTACTGATCCCTCCCCTTTCACTCTGCTGCCTCTCCACACTGCAAATGTGTGAATCTGAGGAACCTGAGACAAAGACTAATATATCTTTGGCTTTACAATGCCCCCGGGATTAGCATAAAGCTCTTCAACGTGGCAGCAAGACTTCAAGATCTTATCGCAGGTCCAAATGTCTGGATCTTCTGCTCCAGCCCCACTGGCTGTATCTCACCTCTTTACACCCTCACATTTCCTCCTTCCCTCACTTTAGGGTCTTTTTCTTGTGTCCTTTGCTCATCCTCTTCCTTTCCCTCCACTCTTAGCCAAACTTTACTGATTGCTTAGATATGAGCACTAGCATTGCTTCCTCAAGAAAGTCATTAGGGATTCAGTTCAGTTCAGTTCAGTTCAGTCGCTCAGTCATGTCCGACTCTTTGCGACCCCATGAATCGCAGCACACCAGGCCTCCCTGTCCATCACCAACTCCCGGAGTTCACTTAAACTCACATCCATCTAGTCAGTGATGCCATCCAGCCATCTCATCCTCTGTCATCCCCTTTTCCTCCTGCCCCCAGTCCCTCATCAGAGTCTTTTCCAGTGAGTCAACTCTTCGCATGAGGTGACCAAAGTACTGGAGCTTCAGCTTTAGCATCATTCCCTCCAAAGAACATCCAGGGCTGATCTCCTTTAGAATGGACTGGTTGGATCTCCTTGCAGTCCAAGGGACTCTCAGGAGTCTTCTCCTTCTTCATAGGCTTTTAGAGCAAGATTCACCTCTTAGTCTTAACTCTATCACTCTGTAGTCTTTTGCATTTTGGGTGTGTGATTATTTGATGAATATGTGCCTCTCACAGATCCACAGGAGATGGACCATGTATCTCAAAAGCTGTATCAGTGCCAGGACCAGAGTAGACATTCAAAAATTTGTACATTTTTTAAAGGAAGAAGTGCTTTAAATTGTTGAAAACTTTACTTCCTCTTTCTTTTTTTTTTAAAGTTTATTTCAGTTGTGTCCAACTCTTTGCGACCTTATGGTCTGTAACCTGCAGGATCCTTTGTCCATGGGATACTCCAGGCAAAAACACTGGAGTGGGTTGCCATGCCTTCCTCCAGGGCATCTTCCCGACTGACCCAGGGATCAAACCCAAGTCTCTCTGTCTCCTGCATTGGCAGGCGGGTTCTTTACCACTAGCACCACCTGGAAAGCCTCTATTTAAGTATAGTTGGTTTACAATTTCTGTTCTTTTCTGCTGTATAGCAAAGTGACTCAGTTATACATATACATATACTTTTTCATATTATTTTCCATTATGTTTTATCACAGGATATTGAATATAGTTCCCTGTGCTAAATAGTAAGATCTTGTTGTTTATCCATCCTGTCTGTAATAGTTTATATCTGCTAATCCCATACTCCCAATGTTTCCCTTCCTCAACTCCCCACCCCCTAGTAAGTCAGAAGGAGAAAGGCAAATACCATATGATACCACTTATATGTGAAATCTAAAATATGCCACAAATGAATGTACCAACTAAACAGGAAAAGACTCCACTTTCTTAAATGTGAGAAAGAGAAAGCTAGTTTTCATCTCTTCCTTGGAGTGGGGTAGTTTGTTTTTTTTTTTCTCATGGATATACATTGAGTTGCACGTGGACCCACATTTGCTGCTTGGCGATCTTTTATAGCAGTGTGTGTGGCTGATGATGGGTCAGGGTGAAGAATTTCAGAATTCCTTTGCAGAGCGTCCTGGAATCATTCTTGGAGGTGATAAGGCACTTGTAGAGTTGTTTCATATAATATTCTTATTTCTGCCTAACAACTTTCCCAGTATTTTTAAGGTGGGGAGTGAGATGGGCATTCCAAACTTATTTTTTACTTTGCTGACATGGAGAAAGTTTAAGTTAGAATAATGAAGACTTTCAGTCCTTAACAATCTTATAGCTGGCCAAGATCTGTCACAGTTAATGCTATCGCACAAAATAATTATTGTATAATGATACTTTGAATCCCATTTTGTCTTAGCTGCACTCACTATAGTAAAATTTTTAAAAGTTAACTTATTGAATTATTTCTGTAGCTGAAAAGGTTGATTCAGGGGCCAGAATTTGGGGGATTGAATGCTGACTTAGAAGCCTTTACTTTCCAGTTTAGGGACCATGTTGCAATTACATAACATCTCTATCCTCAGGTTTTTTTTTTTTTTTCTATAAAATGGGTACTAATAGTCCCTTGTAGGTCTGTTTTGAGAATTAAAAGGTAAATCCATGTAAATCCCCTAGAATAGTACCTGACCATAATAAGCATTCAAAACACTCCCTATGATCATTAACTTTATTTTTATTACAGCTTTGTATGACACTTTTCTATTTTACAACAGTAAAAAAAAAAAAAATATTTTGAATCAATTTAATGAAGAAGACTTGCTAAGCGTTGATTGTACACCAGACTGTGTTCTAGGTCTTGGAAATATAAATGAATAAAACATTGATTTAACATACCCAACCCTACACAGCAACGAAACTCAAAGAGTAGGCAGATATATTTATAATTTTTGGTACTGTGGGCTTAGCAGAATTTTCATGAAGCTCTGTGTGTAGGTATATATATATATATATATATATGTTTTGTTTTTAATATATATGAAGTTATGTGTGTGTATAAGTGAAAGTGAAAGTCACTCAGTCATGTCCGACTCTTTGCAACCCCATTGACTATACAGTCCATGGAATTCTCCAGGCCAGAATACCAGAATGGGTATACTTTCCCTTTTCCAGGAGATCTTCCCAATCCAGGGATTGAACCTAGGTCTCCCACATTGCAGGCAGATTCTTTACCAGCTAAGCCACAAGGAAAGACCAGGAATACTGGAGGGGGTAGCCTATCCTTTCCCAACAGATCTTCCTATCCCAGGAATCGAACTGGGGTCTCCTGCATTGATTGAGCTATCAGGGAAGCCGTGTGTGTGTGCGCTACCATCCATAGGGTTGCAGAGTCAGACATGACTGAAGCAGCTTAGCATATAGCATATGTATATATATATATATGTGTACATGCACACACATGAAGTTGTGTTTTTAATATCCATGCCTATTACATATACATATACAAACCCTTATTTTATCCAAGAATCTACCAGAAGACAACTTCCAGGAATGAATGGTGGTGGGCAAAGAACATGAACCCCGGGTCTTCATCCTCTCCTGTCAAGGCGTTTCAAGCTTTGATTTTAAGGTGCCTCCTGGCACCTGGTGTTATTTGCCTCATGAAAGGCATTGCTTTTACTGGAGCCAGTTGACTCTGAGCTGTCAGTTGATGAATTTCATTATTTCATTTTGTCTCTTTTATTTTAAACTGGTGTATAAGCACAAAGTAGAGACCCCCGGGAAACAGTGACAAGAACTCTGGCCCATATTGAGCTGCTCCTTGACTCTGTGACATCACTCTATAACCTTTTTTTACTGGATGAATGACTTTGTCCTGTGGGCCTCTTTTCACAGAAGGGCTGTATTAGGTGATCTAAAATCCTGGGAGGTCACTCTTGCCTCTAGGAGCCCCGCTGTGCCCGGCAGGCAGGTAAGGGGCTCCACCTTGACTGCTTCGAAGATCCCATGAGTCAGAGTGTGTGGAAATGACTGGGCCACCATGAATCCTATATCAGAGTTGTGATTCATAGAATGACACTAAACCCACTTAGGAGTTCTCTTGGGTGATTATAAAAGTTCTGGGGCAATTTGGTTTTCAGAAATGACAGCACAATAAAAGCAATATGCTCTACAGCCTAGAAAGTTCACCAAGATTGAATGAAGAACAAATGTAATTCTATCAGGGTTGAATTTTTCTTAAGTTCTCTCCCCACAGTACCAGCTAAATGGCATTTCTAAAGCATTTAGGAGGGCAGCTTCACAGTTTCCGCCACTCACATGAAAGTTTAGCTGACTTCTGGGGAAAATAAGCAAGCCTGAGAATGCACTTTCTGTCGGGGAGACATTGCCACGGCTTTATGCCTCCATGAGTAGATATTGAGGGGGTCTACACAGGGGAGTATCCAAAATGGAAATTCCTTTCAAGGTGCAGGGTATTTGATTCAGGCAGAAAGTTGAGTCCCCAAGAAACTGTATAGAAGGAGAAGAGTTTGTGGTGCATATACCTTAGAAAGGATTTAATCCAATTCAAAATCTCAGTTCTGAAGATAAAATCCTGCCCTAGTCTACCTCTGTGGGAGCTATATATACGATGCTCCCAACACATAGGAGAAAGTGGCTGTAAATAAAATGGTATAACCCAAAATATATTGGACAAGGGAGCTTACCTGTCACTGTATATAAAGAGGCAAATCCAATCATGAACCTTCTGGAGTAATACCCCCATTGACATTTATTATTCCCTCTGTTCCCAGTGTAGTATATTCTATTTGTTTGTTTCCCTGCTTTCTCTTCCTATGAAGTTTATGGACTTCCAAAATTTACCATTTTTTAATCTATTTTTTTTTTTTTTCTCTCTCTCTCTCTGGTTTGACACATTTTTTTGATACCATCTTTTATGACTTCCTTGGTGGCTCAAACGGTAAGGAGTCTGCCTGCAGTGCAGGAGGCCTGTGTTCGATCCCTGGGTTGGGAAGATCCCCTGGAGAAGGAAATGACAACCCATACTAGTATTCTTGCCTGGAAAATCCCATGGACAGAGGAGCATAGCAGGCTACAGTCCATGGGGTCACAAAGAGTTGGACATGACTGAGCGGCTTCACTTTCTTTCTTTTATGATACAGAAGAAGAAAGGATTGTGGCTCTTTTGACACTACATCCTTATTCCTCACACTGTGTCTGGCCCAAAAAAATGAATCCTTGTAAGCTGTCTGATCCATAGCTAGGAAGGTAGAGAAAGGAGAATAGGTCACTTCTAATTTAGAATTTCGCCTTTGGTCTAAAGCCCAAAAGCTGCAAAGCAAGCATGTTCTTCAGTCACTCAGTTGTGTCCAACGTTTTGAGACACCATGGACTGCAGCACACCAGTCTTCCCTGTCCTTTACTATCTCCCTGAGTTTTCTGAAACTCATGTCCATTGAGTCAATGGCATCATCCAATCATCTCATTCTCTGTTGCCCCATTCTCTTTCTGCTCTCAATCTTTGCCAACATCAGGGTCTTTTCCCAAGAGTCAGCTCTTCAGGTGGCCAAAATATCAGAGCTTCAGCTTCAGCATCAGTTCTTCCAATGAATATTCAGGATTGATTTCCTTTAGGATTGACTGGTTTGATATCCTTGTAGTCCAAAGGACTCTCAGGAGTCTTCTCCAGCACCACACTTCGAAAGCATCAAATCTTTGGCACTCAGCCTTCTTTATGGTCCAGCTCTCACATCTGTACATGACTACTGGAAAACAGACTAGAGACAACCAGATAGTAAAGCTTTCAAATTAAATTATGGTAGACTAAGTGTCAACAAACTATCCTGAGGACCAAAGCTGGTCTGCATCCTGTTTTTGTTAATAACATTTTATTTGACCACAGTCACAATCATTCACTTAGCAATACATGTTACCTATGTCTGCTTTCTTGCTATAAGCTCAGAGTTGAATAGTTGTTACAGAACCCATTTAGCTGCAAAGCTGAAAATATTTACAATCTGGTCCTTTACAGTTAAAGTTTGTCTAACTCTCTTGTAGATTATTCATAAGTAAGCAATTATATAATCATAATTTTTGTGAGTAATTTGTTCTTATGTCACAGTCAGCCAAAAGTCTTATTGTGTTCAGGCTTTTAATATTCTCCAAGCATATTCATCACACATTACATGTTAATGGAAGCAATAAACTGGTTATGCTGGGTTTATGGTAGATAAAAATCTTCTTTTTGGTACAGCTAAAGGACTGTTCCTCACTGGACAGTCATAAATATAACTCTGATGTATTGTGACATCATAAAGTTCTTATTTGTAGTTTACCCTGACATGAGTAGCATTTTCATGGCATTTATGACTTACTATGGCATTCTGATACTGCGATACAGTTTATGAGACCAATAGGTCCACCCTCCCCTGTCACTCTCAGGCTTTCCAAGTCCTTTATTAAATGGGCATCCACTATATATGATGTGCATTCATGTGGCAAGAGGGAGTAGTCTCCCAGATGTGTTGGGCAAGAACATTTGCACCAGAAAAATAAAAGATGAAGTTAGTGCTCATCAGAACCCTTAATATATTCCTGCCCTACTTCTAAAATGCCTTTCCATCTTGCATTTCGTGGTGGGGGGGGGGACATGCTTAAAAATCCATTGCTCCTTGAGAATAGGCTGTGTCAACTTTATGAGCAAAATTTCCCAGGTTTTTTTTTTTTCTCTTCTATATTTTAGATATACTGTAATCCTACCTCATTTCAAATGATCTACGGTAGCAAATACTTGGGCATTGTGAGGAAAAATGTCTACCTGATAATAAGCAAATCGCTATTTGAATCTTCATCGGATATGATTAGGGACTAGTTAAATATAAGATGGTCATTGCCTTTCTATCACTTCCTCATCCATGAAGGCTCTGCTCCAACCCTCCCTTCTCCGGCCAGTCCTCTCAAGTGCATCCAGCACTGCTCTTAACTGCAACTGCACTAATTGGCTGTTCTGCACAATTAACGCCACACCTGATGCTGCCCGTGCATATGTGACACATCATTTAAACCTGCCTTCCATCAGCGTAAAGTGCCGATCGTGTGCCGTGTTGCCGGTGCCCTTCCTTGCTTCATTTCTCTGTAGGCCTTGCCATCCCACCCCTCACTGATGTTGAGTGATTCTCATGGAATGAGATCCAGCCTTCTGCTCGTTCTTTTAGACTCCAGAGGATCTAACAGGGCAGTAATAGTGTCTCGTATTTATTGAGCTCTTCTTCTGCACCCGCTTTGTTACTTCATTTAATCTCTGCCATGACCTTTGAAGACGTATTATCATTCTTCTCTTACAGGTAGTAAACCCAAGGCGCAAGGAGGCTACACTAGTTGCCTGAGGTTGCAAAGGTAGAAAGAGGTAGAGCTCGAATGTGACACCTCTATCTTCCCACTTAATCCTAGAATGCAAAACACTGTACCAGACTACAGGTGGCCAGGATAAATCCTGGGTTAAGTGGGTAGCTATTGGTGCTCAGAGATGATTCCTGCAATGTAAGAGCTAGTGATTTAAGTTACCCAAGCCTGTTATCCTCATCCATAAGAGGGCAGACAGAATGAAAACCACAATCACAGAAAACTAGCCAAAATGATCACATGGATCACAGCTTTGTGTAACTTAATGAAACCATGAACCATGCTGTGTAAGGGCCATCAAGATGGGTGGGTCATGGTGGAGATTTCTGAAAAATTGTCCACCGGAGAAGGGAATGGCAAACCACCTCAGCATTCTTGACATGAGAACCCCATGAACAGTACGAAAAGTTCTGGATGAAGATAATAAAAATATATATTTCAAAATACACTTGAAAATAGTTTTGTTATGTTTTTCCCTTATATATACTAAAAAGGACTTAGGGCATTAGTGAACAGACTCTGCATCACAATTGGATTATGGTGGTTGACACCAGGCAAAACTAAAAATCAGCCATGTTTTAGAGGATATAGTTTGTAAAAGCTTCTTTGAGGTCCTTAGAAAAGACAGTAAATGCACTGTCCCCAAATCCTCGTCCTCCCCACTTGAGAGATAAAATGGCTATTATAATCATGGGTCACTTCAAGTTCAATGGAACTTACTGTCTGGGGAAAAAAATGGCCAAATAAAAAGCAGACTTTCTATATATTGCTTTGATAAATGCCTGACCTACTTCAAGATCCCTTAACGGGGGTGCAACTCATTTTCATGCAGTCTGATACAACACACCAATAATGATGTAGAGCATGAAACACCAAAGGCTTCTACGGATTATCACTTCTGCCAGGCCGACAGATAGCACTTCATTTAAGCAGCTTTCCAGATATCTCCATCGTGAATCTGATGGAAGGATTAGTCTGAAGCCAGAGATTGTAACCTTTCATCTGTGAGATTGAGCCTTTGACCAGAGGTGTAGCACAGAGACTGCCACCCCGTGGTATCCTGACTGTGTAACCAGCTGTGCAGACCCCGCAATCTGTCATATTTTTGTCTTCTTTCATCAGGGAACACGATAACAAAGATATTTCTTCATCTCTCATACATTGCAATTTTCTTCTCTACTCATCCAACATGTTTTCATTGCCTTTGGGAGAGAAGAGTAATTTCGATGCAGAATTCCATTAATTTTAGGAAACTAAGGCAAAGAAAGAACTGATAGAGGATTTGAGAGAATTAGCCTGTGCGGTGCTCACTGCTACCCTTATACCATCAGCTCATGGTGACTGCACTGGGATATGATTCTAAGGTCAATTTAGAGAGATGGGATTCTCTGAGCTCACATAATTTAAATTGAACCAAAACACACAGATTGTACTTGGATAAGAGACTTGCAGAAATAGAAAATTGTGTGTCAAACTCAAGGGCACTTGATGAGCAGAAGCACAGAGTTCTGAGATTCAGAATAAAAGGCCCATTGTGTCTAACGAGTGGTGGGCTCTCGAAATTGTGAAAAATCGATAAGTAATTGGGTTGTTCATTGTAGAAGTCATCTCAAGAGACAGCTCCTATACACCTTACCAATCATGCTATTTGCATCCAAAAACTGGAAATAACTGTACATCAGCAGGAGAATAGGTAAGCAATCATAGTGTAGCCATGCAGAGGAATACTATGCAGCAGGAAAAAGAGCCAAAATATTGAGAAGCGGATTGATGTGGATGAATCTGAAAGATAGTGTGCCGAGCCAGAGAGTCCACACACAAAGGACTGCCTTCTTTGTGTGTATGATCATCCCTTTACCTGAAATTCTGAAAAAAGTAGCACTTGTATAGACTAGCAGAAAGAAGATTAGTGCTTGCCCAGGGCTACTGGTTGAGGCAATAAATGACTATCATGCACACTTCTACTTCAATGGTTTTCGTTTTTTAAAGTGAGGCTATTCCCAGAAATTTCATTTATATGGAATGCTGCAGAACATCACCAATTCGTGAAACAAGGTTGCTTATGTTATGGTAAAGTGCCTTTGAGTGATGATGTTATGAGTCACATTTCTATATGGCTGTAGAAAACCCTTTGTAGAAAACCTTGAGCATCTCATTGCTGCTTGATAAGTACAGTTTGTTCTTTTGAGATCCCTCTCATATCGAGGTAAACTACGACACTTTTAAGCAGAGCAGTCTGCAGCCTGGAGTTGATGATTTCGTTTAGTCGTTCATTAGCAACAGGATTTTCTTAACATTTTATTTCTCAATATTTTCTTTCTTTGAGGTTTCCCAGGTGGCGCTAGTGGTAAAGAACCCACCTGCCAGTGCAGGAGACAGAAGAGACACGGGTTCCATCCCTGGGTTGGGAAGATCCCCTGGAGAAGGCCATGACAACCCACTCCAGTATTCTTGCCTGGAGAATCCATGGACAGAGGAGCCCAGTGGGCTACAGACCATGGGGTTGCAAAGAGTCAAACGCGACTGAGACAACTTAGCTCACAGTGTACACACAACTATTTCCTTTCTCTTTTTCTTTCTTCCTTTCTTCCATCCTTTTCCCTTCATCCTTCCTCTCTCTTTCTCCTTCAGTTATTTGTCTCTAAAGTGGAGTGAATAATAAAACCTACCTTCTAATCACTGAGAAGAGATAGTGATTACAAAGCACTCAGCATCGTGTCTGACGTGTGATATGCTTTCAGCAAAGGTTGACTACTCCATTCGTGTAACCTCTTCTCTGAAACCTTCTCCACGGTGCCCTGAAATGAGTGAATCAACACATCATCTATTACAGTGCTGATGGCTTTGGTTGTTGTTGTGTGCTAACCTCTCCTACTCTCCTGGGAGCTGTTCCAAGTGATTGCAATTGTGTCTTATTTATGCCTTTATTCCCAGCACCACAGCTCTTACATGACTCATTCTCAGAGGTTTAAAAACAACATTCTGGAAGCTTAAATAATCATCCTTCCTGTCCTTTAGGTCGTACACTTTTCTTCAGCGTGAGCTGCTATAGGATTCTCGCCTTGATGATAGACCAAGCTCTGAAGCCTTGATAGATCTGAAGAATTATATAAGGGAAACGGGAGTTACTCAGAGAGGAAACAGCATGCTTGTATGTCTCTCCCCTTTATTAGACACATGGAAATCAAAGTGAAGTCCCTAGAGTTCTCTAGAGGAGGCTTGGGCCAAGCCTTTCGTGGATTTTCTAAAGTGCAAGATCAAATGACGAGTGTGTCAACATTTGAGCGAGACTTCAGAAATAAAGCTTAAGGCATGATACTTTTAGACCACAATGCACTTCCCATGCTGCCCATTTATCATCCTCATAAACACTGACTTGACAACAGCTTTTGTTCTTGGTGGAAATTTGTCCTCTCCTCTTTGAGTAAAGTTCGTTGGTTTCTCTGTATCTGTGAATACTTTCTTTTACATCTTCAGTCCCAAGAGCCTATATTTAAAAATTTAAAAATTTCTGCCTGCCTTTCTACATCTCCCTATACTCTTTTCCATTAACTAAATAATAATTAATACTTATTATTCAGTTCATTTCAGTGGCTCAGTCATGTCTGACTCTTTGAGGCTCCATGAACAGCAGCACACTAGGCTTCCCAGTCCATCACCAACGCCTGGAGCTTGCTCAAACTCATGTCCATAGCGTCAGTGATGCCATCCAACCATCTCATCCTCTGTTGTCCCCTTCTCCTCCCGCCTTCAATCTTACCCAGCATCAGGGTCTTTTCCAATGAGTCAGTTCTTTGCATCAGGTGGCCAAAGTATTGGAGTTTCAGCTTCAGCATCAGTCCTTCCAATGTATATTCATGACTGATTTCCTTTAGGATATGCTGGTTTGATCTCCTTGCCGTCCAAGGGACTCCCAAGAGTCTTCTCCAACACCACAGTTCAAAAGCATCAATTCTTCAGCACTTAGCTTTCTTTATAGTCCAACTCTCACATCCATATATGACTACTGGAAAAACCATAGCTTTGACTAGATGGATTTTTGTTGGCAAAGTAATGTCTCTGCTTTTTAATATGTTTGTCCAGGACGGTCATGACTTTTCTTCCAAGGAGCAAACATCATTTAATTTCATGGCTACAGTCACCATCTGCAGTGTTTTTGGAGCCCAAGAAAGTAAAGTCTGTCACTGTTTCCTTTGTTTCCCCATATTATAGTAAATAATAAATAAAATTATAAAATAAGTAATAATTTGACTTAGGGCATTATTTGAATGTGCTTGGTGGCATGTTATATTTCTCATCAGTGACATCTTTGAATATTTGTGGAGGTAAAGAAAGTGTTAATTTAGGTTAGAGGATCTAGGTGAGAATCTCTCTGTCTCTCTCTCTCCCCCTCACCCTCCCCATCCCTCCAATCACTGAACTGAAAAATAAATCCTCAGGCAAATATCTGATACTACCTAGATGTATCTTTCTCCCAAACATGTTGCCAAAAGAGCTTTTACTTACTCTTCATATTATTTTAGCAGCAGACAGACATACCAAACCAAACAGAAACCAAGATAAAGCAAATATTTTGATGTAGGATTTTAACCTGACTGGACCCTCTTCTGAATACTTCTGTGTGATATCTGCCCTGGCCAATGACAGAAATACTAAATACAAATCTTTTTCTCTGTTATAGGTACTGCTGGTAGCAGGTGGGAGGAAAGGGAGTTGGGAAATGCTTTTATTCCATAGACAGTGCTCAACTGAGTAAGCTTCTTTTTATGCAACATTTAAAAACTTTAATTTTTAGTCAGGAGACAAGATCCAAGAAAGTTCAACTCTTTTTAATATGTCCATGACTCTGACAGATGCACAAAATACATGGAAAGTGAGAGAATCCCACATACTGTCTTTCAAGTTCCTTTTTTTTCCCACAGCCTTGGATAGAAAAGATTTCCACACATTCCTACGCTTTGTGTGTTGATTAGCATGTTCTCCAATTTAACTCTGAAAGGGAGACAGGGTCAACACAGCAGAGCAGAGATAACCTCTGAGAAAATGATTTCCCTTAAGCTGAGATAGTACCCACAGACGTGATGGGTGTGTACAGCGCAGCCACAGACTCCTGTCTGATGGGATCTATCTGCCACCCTACGAGATGGTCAGTGCTAAGAAGGAGGAGTATGAAAACAAAACTCCCTGCTAACAGAATAGTATAAGGAGCCAATTGTATGATGTAGAACAAGGATCCAGGGACTTCCCTGGCAGTCCAGGGGTTAAGACTGCACTTTTGAATGCAGGGGGCCCAGGTTCAATCCCTGGGCAGGGAACTGAGATCCCAAGTGCTTGAAAGCAAAAAGCCAAACCATAAAACAGGAGCAATATTGTAACAAAATTCAATAAAGACATAAAAAAAATTAAAGAGGAAAACAAAGAGCCAATCATTTATTTCCTTTGAGCCACTGTCAACTCTCATTTCAGTGCTTCTTAAAGAGTTTGCTTAGCTGCTTAAGGGAAGGAGATGGATTCTTCTCAGAGCCTCCTGAAGCAACACAACTCTCCTAATACCTTGATTTTAGTTCAGGGAGACCCATTTCATGCTTCTGACCTCCAGAACTGTAAGATAATAAATGTATACTGTTTTAAGCTAAAAAAAAAACAAAAAAACTTCACTTAGAATTGCATTACAGTGACCTGATAAATCATGTCTGGGCTCACGTCCCTGTAATTTCTCAGACATTTAACATGCATCCATGGAAAGCCCCAGCAGGTAAATATTTTCCTGTAGAGGGCAATTTTAAAGAGTGGATCAGTAATTTCCCCAGCATGTGTTTTAACCGAGGAATATTTTCTATATACCTATTGCCGCACTGTTTCAAATCACATTCCTTTCAACGGGTTTTGAAATTTTCCAGTGCAATAGAGGAATAATGGAGATGGATGATATAAAAATTTTGCTTGGTGTCTTCTACAGCTGGGTTTAAAAGAATATTTTTAAAAGAGAACAATGCCAGTGGAAGGAGCCAAGGCAGTACCCAAAGTAGGAGGTACAAGTTTTCAGCGCGGCTCAGTCTTCTCTGTGCGACCTTGGGCAAGTCACTTACATGATATTTCTCAAGACGGAGAAACATCTTGATGTTTCTCAAGATGGTTTGCAAGAACCAGGATTTGAATTCATACCTGCCTCGCAAGTGAAGCATCCTGACCTATACGGTTCTCAGCCACCACTCTCTTCATTTTCCTCTTCATTTCCTTGCCCCTTCATCTAGCCTCAGATGTCCTGACGATAACCCAAGGATGACAATGCTTTCTTCTTAGGTTGTTGTAAATACTGAATGAGATCCTTTGTGCCTAGGACTTAGTAAATGATTTCATTTATAGATAAGTCTCCATAAATGAAGGCTGTCATCGTCCTTCTTGCTGTGGTTATTTTGATTAAGACATCTGCTCCTGCTAAATAGCACACTATTTTTTCAACAGTAAAATATTTCCTACGTAAATATGCTTGGAGAATACAAATTTGGCTAATTTTTGTTACAAAATACTGTGATTGTTATTCTAGTTATGTATTTCTGCATAATGTTAGTCGCTCAGTTGTGTCCAACTCTTTGCAATCCCATGGACTGTAGTCCACTTGGCTTCTCTGTCCATGGAATTCTCCATGTAGGAATACTGGAGTGGGTCACCATTCCCTTCTACAGGGGATCTTCCTGACCCAAGGATCAAACCCAGGTCTCCTGCATTACAGGTGGATTCATTACTGTCTGAGCCACCAGAGAAGCCCCATTTCTGCATAATAAAGTGCAGCAAAGCTTACTGTTAGAGGCTGAATTGTGTCCTCTAAAACCTCTTCTGTTGAAACCCTAACCCCCAGTAGCTCAGAATGTGATTGAATTTCTGGGTGGGGCTTTTAGAAAGGTTATTAAGTAAAAATGGGTGGGCCCCATGTGATGTAACTGGTGTGCTTGTAAGAAGAGATTAGAACTCTCTCTCTCTCTCTCTCACACACACACACATACACAGAAGAAAGACAATATGAACACACAGGGAGAAGACAACATCTACATGTCAAGGAGAGAGGTCTCAGAATGGAATGAACTCTGCTGACAACTTAATCTTGAACTTTTAGCCTCCAAAACTGTGAGAAAACAAATTTCTGTTGTTTAACCACCCGGTCTATGTTACTTTGTTATGGAAGCCCATGACCAAAACAGTTATAAGTATTAGCAAACTAATACACTTAACTAAATTCAACAATAATGATATCTGTTTTGCTCTTGAATCTAATATTTGAGCAGGGTTCACAGGAAGGAGAGCTGAGCTCTCCTTCACTCAGTTCTTTCAGTTGGGGCAGCTGGAGGGAATTTTGCTGGAATCATCTGAAACTCAGTCAGTCACACAGCTGGTGGTTGGTACTGGTAGCTGACTGGGACTTTGGCTGGATCTGTTGGCATAAGACCTCCGTGCGGTCTGGATTTTCACACAATGTGATGCCTCATTCCAGGGGGAGGGTTCCAAGAGAGAGCCAGGCAGAGGCTCCATGACATTTTCTAAACTAGCATTGGAGAGATAGAGTATCACTTCTGACACTTTTTATTCATCATAACCAAGTCATAGTAGTCAGTCCAATTTAAGGGACAGGAATCAGTCTCCACTTTTTTATGGCATCATGTCAAAGATTGTGCAGCTACATTTTAAAATTCCCAGAGATGTGCAACCACAGCTGTGTGTGTGTGTGTGTATGTGTGTGTAGTAAGATCAAAAATGTATATATTTCAACGACAGGTATATTAATTTCATGTTGATTAAGTGTCAGTACTGTTTAATGTGGAAAAATATAAAAACTCTTCCCTCCTCCCTCCCCATACCATCCCTCTGGGCCTTCTATTACATTAGCCCCAAGCATCCAGCGTCATCCTAATCCTATTATCTGTTTCTTTCTAAGCTAAAGCTAGATGATGAAACTCCTTTGTCACTCCTCTGAGACCAGGTTTTGTACGACATCACTAATCACTGTGGCAGCTCTACGCAATGTCTCTAAAGTAAGGAGGAGGCAGGACCAAATGGGAGGCCCAGGGTGTAATAGACGACATATACTTTAAGTGTCAGACTCTAAATCTGCATTCTTTCTGAATCCTGACTTTGTCACTACTAAGTTGTCTGACAATACACAGAACTCTAGGTTTTTCCATTATAGTAGTGTTGGGGTTACAGACACTCTCTCCAGGATGTGTGATGAGGATTAAATAAGATACTGTTTGTAAAGCTCTGAGTTCTGAGCCAAACTTATTAATCATATTTCCCTTCCCACTTTATGGTATTAAACACAGATCACGATATTAGAGTCCTAGTTTATTAAACTATTATGACTTCATGTATGACGATAATCAGTTGTCCTTAAAATAACCCATTTGATCTGTGCTAATCGTCCTTTTCCTCAATCTTTATGTAACACCAGACTAAACATCACACCAGAAGTTCATGATAACACAGTGGAGTGAATTTTGATGTCAGACACATTTTGCCCCTTTTCCAAAGGTTTTCACATTTCAAAACAGATTGGAAGTCGGGTATTATTTCTTTCCAGTAGAAACCACTGTTTTCACTTATTATTATCATAAGCCAGTTTCACTGATATAAGGAACCGAGGTATTATTCCCTGTCTTTCTAAATGAGGATCTTTTGGAGTGAGGAAAAGCAGAAAAACAAAAATGGTGATGGAGACTCAAATGTTAGCTTTCTTTTTCACTTGTGTACTTGAAATCTGATCCTAAGTATATTAATGAAGATTATTTTTGCATTTCATTTTCACTGCATTTATTTTTTGATTAATGCAGTTCCTATTTTCCAGATAAGAAGCAAAGAAAGAAAGAAGTAAAACAGATTTTCAGACTGATTGCTAATTTATATGAATTCATGTATTCAAATTTATGAACTTTGAATCAAACACAAGTGCTCAATGCTATTTTTCAAATCTCTGACATTATTTACATGAAAACTTTTTTTTGAAATATCAAAAGAGATTATTTGTCATTGAGAAAATTTCAATAGTATCCTGATGTTTCCTGAAGATGTTTTGAAGTTATGTGAGAAGAAAATACGTTTGGAAGTTAAAACGTGCTGGTGAAAAACACTTGAGGAGAAATAGTCAAATGGATTTTTCTCAGGTTTTTAGTATGTTTCAAACTCTGGTACAACAGATAATCAAAGGATAGATATGTTTTTGTGGTTGAGCACAGAATCTTTACAGTAAAGAACAGTTTTTTTTCTACATCATTTAGTCTTATACAGCAATGTATTAGTTTTCAACTGCTGCTGTAACAAATTACCACAGATATTGTGGCTTAAAGCAACACATCTCTTCTCTTAAAGTTCTGGAAGTCAGCAGTCCAAAATGGTCCTTACTCAGTTATAATGAAGGTATGTTCGATGTTGTGTTTTTTCTGGAGGCTCCTAAATGGTCTTCTGCATCCTTTTTGCTCTTGGTGATACATGATACAGCAGCCAGACTGTAAAGTTTGCATCAGATCATGTTATTCCATCTCATGGCCTCTTGTTGCCAGTAGAAGAACATTCACATTTCCTACCAGGGAGAACCATCCTTGCTGACTGAGTCACAGGCAACTCTCCACCTTCACTGGTGGTGATTGTCTCTTGTCAGATTAGCCTCCTCCAGGTGCCTTGAACACAGACTGTTCCTGTGTGCTCAGTCGCTCAGTCATGTCTGACTCTTTGCATCCCCATAGACTGTAGTCCGCCAGGCTCCTCTGTCCATGGGATTCTCCATGGCAAGAATACTGGAGTGTGTTGCCACTTCCTTCTCCAGGGGATCTTCCCCGGTATCTTTTTGTGTCTCTTGCATTGCAGGCAGGTTCTTTACCCACTGAGCCATTCGGGAAGCCTTTTACACTTACCATCCTCTCCCCCGGAATAATTCCCCCACCCTCTCTTCCAGACCCCACTATGCCCGGTGCTTCCTGGTGTCTCAACTCAGAGACACCCTCTGAGGTGACCTCATCTGAGTCACATCCCATCACCATCAGTTTTACTTTCCCCTTAGGACTTGTCATTATCTAAAACCATCACATTTAAGTTTGTGCTTATTTTAGTGTTATTTCCCTCTCCCCACACCACCTCCCCCCCATACACATGTTCCAGAGGGCAGAGATTTTGGTCTGAATTATTACCACTGTATGTCTGTCATTTAATTACAGACTAATCTTTAGTAAGTTCTCAAAAGAGTAAGAAAAAATAAGTGAGTTAATTGATAAATTGACTTAACTAGTAGCTTTCATTTTTTACCATGGTAAGTATTCCAGAACACATCAGAATAAAGTAGATTTCAAATTTGGTGAGTTGCCATCAAGTATGTACCCAGATATACTTAGTACATTGGACCCATGTCCCAAGATTATTCTGCAAAACTATCCAGATCTGCCATCTCCTTTCTCCTTTTTCTCTTTTCTATATCCAGTCCACTTCTGTTTATCCCCCCGAAGTAAGCTTCTCTTAGATGATTCTTTTTATAGGAATCTCAGCAAAAGTTTTCACTGAGCTGTTGAGATTAGATTTGATTGTGATACCCATCACAATCTTCTTAGTAATTTTTTTTTAGAAGAAGTTTATGTTGTCTCAGTTATAGACCCAAAACATCATGGGATCAAATCAAATAATTAAGAAAATGTGTAAAATTATAATCAGTGTAGACTCCAC
The DNA here is from genome assembly GCF_000754665.1 of Bison bison bison. Lineage (NCBI taxonomy): Eukaryota > Metazoa > Chordata > Mammalia > Artiodactyla > Bovidae > Bison > Bison bison. Next base: position 1,600,262 of record NW_011494797.1, on the reverse strand, counting down.
CAGCCTGCCTCTTTTAATGACCATTTAGCTCAGGGCACTGATGAAAGCATGTGTGCCATGCAGGATACTGTGTTTTTGTTCTGAGAAGTGCCTGGCATACATGGTCTTTTAAAAAATATGTGTAGCATGAGTGAGATAACGTAAGAGAGAGCAGTTAGCAGAGTCCGTGACACCTGGCAGGTGCCCAGCAAATGAAGTATGTGGCATGGGAGTGATACTCAAGCTAATCACCTGCCTCCTGCTAGTAACAGGGCCATTTGGGGAACCCACCAAACTCACAGTCCTGGAGAAAGAGATGAGCTGAGGAAATAGAGGACCAGTCCGTGCTCTAGAGAGGGACTCAATGGAAGAACTGAATGGGTCTCCCGAGGAAGGCTTATGTCAAAATTAATAGCATCTTTCCAACAAGGCTCAGGCTTAATTACAATGAATTTAATACCAAAGCTAGCTGCCAGGTTGAGGTGCCAGAGGCAAGAGCCCACCAGTAATGGAGCCCGGCCAGGGACAAGTGTCAGCATGGAAGTGCTGCTTATAGGGACCCCAGAAATCACACAACAACTTTCTGCTGCTGGGATTAGTAAGAATTGCTGCAGGAATAGGTATATTTGTAGGTTTTTCTTTTAAAAGTACTTACTTGCACTCTTTTTGTGAATTGCTTACAATTGAAGAATAGAGAATTAATTATGTTGTTAATTTTTAGAAGAGCCGTGTTTTTTGCAGAAAAAAAAATGACTGCAACCTTGATATCAGCACCTGGGGAAAGGCTCCCATTTGTCCTAAGCAACTCTTAAGCAAGTAATACGAGCTGTCTTATAGCAAATAATAAAGCTAAAAAAAATAGCATTTGAAGTTAGCTTCTTTTCTACAAGTACATCCATCACTGTGTATGACATTCTAGGTGAAGGACACTAATCCATTATCTCTCTGGGTGAAGGACATATGACTGGCTTTTAGAGGACACTCAGTAAGTGCTTTTTTGTTGCCTAAAAATGAGAGGTTCAGAATGGATTAATTCTTACTTCTCTTAACCTCTTTTCTATCTAAAGATTTCTTTTTAGTATTCTTATATTGCTCTTAGAATCTGATAGATGTTCAAAGGTAATTGCAAAATATTTCTTTCATTTCAGTCCAACTAATGTCTTTCCCATTTCTGCCTTTAAAGAAAAGAAATCCTTTCTTCTAGAATTATCTAAGAAGGAAATGTGGGGGTTTTCTTTTCCGTCTTTTATTTTTTTTAATGTTTAGGGCATTTGTTTAGTCAAAATTGCAAATTCTGTACTCTCATACTGAATGTCACAATAAAGTGAGAAAAGTCCAGGGTGGATAAGAAATAAGGGTCTCTTAAAAGTCAGAATCAGAAGAATAGTCAAAAAGAATTGACAGAGACCAGAAATATGTGCACCTGATGAAAGTGAAAGAGGAGAGTGAAAAAGTTGGTTTAAAATTCAACTTTCAAAAAACTAGGATCATGGCATCTGGTCCCATTCCTTCATAGCAAATAGATGGGGAAACAATGGAAACAGTGACAGACTTTATTTTCTTGGGCTCCAAAATCACTGCAGATGGTGACTGCAGCCATGAAATTAAAAGATGCTTGCTCCTTGGAAGAAAAGCTATGACAAACCTGGATAACATATGAAAAAGCACAGACATTACTTTGCTGACAAAGATCCATCTAGTCAAAGCTTTGGTTTTTTCCAGTAGTCACGTATGGATGTGAGAGTTGGATCATAAAGAAAACTGTGAGCTGAAGAATTGATGCTTTTGAACTGTGGTGTTGGAAAAGACTCTTGAGAGTCCCTTGGACTGCAAGGAGATCCAACCAGTCCATCCTAAAGGAGATCAGTCCTACATATGCATTGGCAGGACTGATGCTAAAGCTGAAGCTCCAATACTTTGGCCACCTGATGTGAAGAAGTGACTCATTGAAAAAGACCCTGATGCTGGGAAAGATTGAAGGCGGGAGGAGAAAGGGATGACAGAGGATGAGATGGTTGGATGGCATCACCAACTCGATGGACATGAATTTGAGCAAGCTCTGGGTGTTGGTGATGGACAGGGAAGTCTGGTGTGCTGCAGTCCATGGGGTTGCAAAGAGTCAGAAGAGACTGAGCAACTGAACTGAACTAATGTGTACTTTTCAAGCAGAAGAAGGAATTTCAAGAAAGAAGAAGAGGTCAAAACAGTATCAAAATTCAATGTTATCTAACCATAAATTATCCATTTGATAGTTCTGAGTATAGCAAACCTACTGTGATTCAGTGCTATTTATCATTCAGTGCTCTTGCTTATCAGCCACTACCTTGAGAGCCCTGGAGCATCCTTGAATTTAATCTCAGTTGTGATGCCAGTTCATTTTCCCTACCTGGAAGATCCAAATGGGGTGTGAGTGAAGCTGGTGTGCACGGCCTGCTTGCATAGTCTGTTTGCCTTTGGGCTTTCAATTCTGTTTGTTAAGTTATTGCCAAAATCCTAGAAAGCAATTTAAACATACTATTTCTTTGGATAAATGAGTTTTCACAGTTGATGATGGACAGAGGATTTTATGACCTAAACATTAACAGAATTTAAAGAATAATGGCTTTGTCTTGTTTCTTAGCATGTGTTTCTTAGTATAGGCATGCTGATAACAAAACATTTTAATTACGTTGGAGGCTAGTCACCACAACTTCAATGGTGTTAAGATCACTTAAGATCAAATTAGGGCTCCTCTGGTGACTCAAATGTTGAAAAATCTGCCTACAATGCAGGAGACCTGGGTTCGATCCCTGGGTCTAGAAGATCCCCTGGAGATATGAGTGCAACCCACTCCAGTATTCTTGCCTGGAGAATTCCTTGGACAGAGGAGCCTGGTGGGCTACAGTCCATGGGGTCACAAAGAGTCAAACATGACTGAGTGACTAACGTGCATGCATAAGGTCAGATCTCTAAGGCAGGCATAAAGATGGTAGGCTGAAGAAGTCTGTCAATCAAACGCAGCTCAACGTGTGGCTCAGCTGGCGTGGAACTAGGAAGCCATTTCTCTGTGGCCACATAGACTGAAATGCCATGTGTGAGAAGGGCTTGCACAGGCTTGTAGGGAGTGGCACTTCATTTCTAGTCATGTAGCTCAGTGTATGCAAACTCCTGTGAAATGTCCCCTGTATCCACATCTTTTCTCTTCATGGAGGACTGTCTTTCATCTCCCATAGTTTCTTTTCCCTCCTTAAATAAAATCCAAATTCCCCAAAGAATTGTCTAAGCTTCTCAATATTACTACAGCATCATCTCCTCTCTCTCTGTTCCTCTCTGCTCAACCTGCACTTCTCAGTTTCCAAACCTGACAACTTTGGGCATGATAGCAAAGTAAGGCATGATCGTAATAAAACTATAGGAAAAGCAGAGCAAGGCAACCAAACCCCCAGAGATAAATGACCAGATGTCTAGATGGAGGCTTGCTGGATCAAAGGGTAGGCGAGTTTTTACAGCTTTTACATTGCCAAATAGCCCTGCAGAATGACTCTATCAATTTACGCTCTGCCAACATGGTTAATGGGCTGTAGTGTAATTGTCTGTTTATCTATCTGTTATCCTCATTAAGCTGTAAGCACTTCAAGGACTTTTCAATTTCTCGATACCCAGTGTCTAGCTTTTAGCCTGGTATGAAGTAGGCTCTCATCAGCCCACTCCCTTTCCTTACTTCTAAATTCTTTGAAGCCCCAGACAAATGAGCCAATTGGTGTCATAGGATATATGGATTAATGGTAAGGCATAGTGGGTGCTAGGTTTCCAAGGTGGCACTAGTGGTCAAAAACCCATTTGCCAATGCAGGTGACATAGAGAAGTGGGTTTGATCCCTGGGTCAGGGAGATCCCCTGGAGGAGGGCATGACAGTCCACTCCAGTATTCTTGCCTGGAGAATCCCTATGGACAGAGGAGCCTGGCAAGCTACAGTCCATCGGACCATAGGATCACAAAGAGTTGGACACGACTGAAGCGACTTAACACACACATGCACAGTGGGAGATAAATAAAATATTCCCATATTTCCCCACTAAACTCAACACATCCATAAGCTCTTATATAAAGTTCAACACCTACTTTTTAACCCAAACACACATAATGCAGTCTTCATTAATAGGTAGCTTTCAATAACCTTATGTCAAGTACTGTTTGACTTGAATTAGCATTGAACACTGAAGTCGCATAAGTGTAGAAGTGTGTGTGTGGATATTTTAAATAAATATCTTTCCAAATTCAACTGTATTAGTAAAGGAAATTGCAGCAACTTCCTTTAGGGTGAACATTTTGAGAGCATGTTACTATGGCGATTATTTTAAAATGTCATGTAAGATTATAGTTTTCTTTCTGGCATAAAAACGTCTCTAAAAATCTTCAAGGAGTGTGTCTGCTTGCATGTGAAATCTTTAGGAAAGCTATAAAATCAACATTATGATGGTTTTCTTTGAAGAATAAGAGCTTTTAAGATAAAGATCCAAGATTATTTACTTAAAACATGACTGGAACAATTGTCATGTATATTTTGAAGAAATGCATATATGCTAAGGATATAAAGATTCAATGGGACATGAGCAACAGTTAAGAACAAATATTCTACGTATTCTAGAATAGGAGATAGGCATATAAAGAAGTAAGTTAAAATACAGTAAGACAACTGCTGCGACAGAGATCAAAAACAAAATTCTGAGGGGAAAAGATGAAATATCTCACCTTAGAACTGTTTCCGTGTGTCAAGTCTCCTTTGAGATATTTTCATTTCAATTTTTTTCTAATGATCCTAACTAGAAAGGCTGATTTTCACTACCTGAGTAATTGACCTGCACCTCTTCTTAGAAGACAAACATTTATTGAGCATCTGCCATGTGCCAAGAACATAGGCACAGACAAAACCCTCAGGTCGACAAAGAACTTTAACGCATTTTGTTACAGATTTTATGTTTAGGAATCCAATTCAAGTTCAGCCCGTGTTTTATAACTCTATATATATTTTGTGTGTGTAGTATGTAGAGTCATGAAAACATATATTAGTTTTACTAGTTACACTGTGCTTGATAAGTATCTGTTGAATGAATTAACGAGTGAACATGTAAGGAATTTATGTATTTAATTATTCACAGAGAGCCAGGTTGTATTATTTATAACATAGATGTAAACCACAATCATGTGACATTCCAAAAATTATCAGGCAAACCCATAGTTGGGAGAAAACTGGGAGAAGAATGAAAATAGAAGAATCAAAATGGTTAAGAAAGGTGATTAAGGAAAACAATATTTTCCATAATACTTTGAACAGAAACATTGATCTCACCTGCTTTTCAGTACTAATATTTCTATTATAAGTATGCATACCTAACTGCTGCTGCTGCTAAGTCACTTCAGTCGTGTCCGACTCTCTGCGACCCCATAGACGGCAGCCCACCAGGCTCCCCCGTCCCTGGGATTCTCCAGGCAAGAACACTGGAGTGGGTTGCCATTTCCTTCTTCAATGCATGAAAGTGAAAAGTGAAAGGGAAGTCACTCAGTCACGTCCGACTCTCAGCGACCCCGTGGACTGCAGCCTTCCAGACTCCTCTGTCCATGGGATTTTCCAGGCAAGAGTACTGGAGTGGGGTGCCATTGCCTTCTCCAATGCATACCTAAGACATACTTTAGACATCTAAGCGTCCTCATTGATAAAACATAACAAATTCTCAATAGTCCAGGTTAATATCTCTTAATACCACTGATGTTGCCTCCAGAGTTGTAGTAGTCTTGTAATATGATAGGAATTTAAAAAAATAAAACAATAGCAAATATAAATGACCATCACTTTCTTTCAGGGATATGAAAAAAGTATGACGCACTTATGTTTATCACAGAGGTGAGGTTTCTGTCTGTGATGCAACCAGCAGATTTCATAGTTCAGTTGGATTTTAGTCAATAGAAAATATAGATAAACAATTACTTAATTATTTTAATTTATAGAGACATGGAGAAGCCTTCTGCACACTTACTTTAATTGAAATATTGAAATAATCGTCATTGCATTCTTACAGAAAGAGTAAACTATTGATTTTAACTGAAATGAAAATCATGGCTTGGCCAGAGTTTTGGGTTTTTTTTTTTTTTAATTTTATTTAATTTTTAAACTTTACATAATTGTATTAGTTTTGCCAAATATCAAAATGAATCCACCACATGTATACATGTGTTCCCCATCCTGAACCCTCCTCCCTCCCCATACCATCCCTCTGGGTTGTCCCAGTGCACTAGCCCCAAGCGTCCAGTATCGTGCATCGAACCTGGACTGGCATCTCGTTTCATACATGATATTTTACATGTTTCAATGCCATTCTCCCAAATCTTCCCACCCTCTCCCTCTCCTACAGAGTCCATAAGACTGTTCTATACATCACTGTCTCTTTTGCTGTCTCGTTCACAGGGTTATTGTTACCATCTTTCTAAATTCCATATATATGCGTTAGTATACTGTATTGGTGTTTTTCCTTCTGGCTTACTTCACTCTGTATAATAGGCTCCAGTTTCATCCACCTCATTAGAACTGATTCAAATGTATTCTTTTTAATGGCTGAGTAATACTCCATTGTGTATATGTACCACAGCTTTCTTATCCATTCATCTGCTGATGGGCATCTAGGTTGCTTCCATGTCCTGGCTATTATAAACAATGCTGCGATGAACATTGGGGTACACGTGTCTCTTTCCCTTCTGGTTTCCTCAGTGTGTATGCCTAGCAGTGGGATTGCTGGATCATAAGGCAGTTCTATTTCCAGTTTTTTAAGGGATCTCCACACTGTTCTCCATAGTGGCTGTACTAGTTTGCATTCCCACCAACAGTGTAAGAGGGTTCCCTTTTCTCCACACCCTCTCCAGCATTTATTATTTGTAGACTTTTGGATCGCAGCCATTCTGACTGGTGTGAAATGGTACCTCATAGTGGTTTTGATTTGCATTTCTCTGATAATGAGTGATGTTGAGCATCTTTTCATGTGTTTGTTAGCCATCTGTATGTCTTCTTTGGAGAAATGTCTATTGATAAAAACTCTCCAGAAAGCAGGAATAGAAGGAACATACCTCAACATAATAAAAGCTATATATGACAAACCCACAGCAAACATTATCCTCAATGGTGAAAAATTGAAAGCATTTCCTCTAAAGTCAGGAAGAAGACAAGGGTGCCCACTTTCACCATTACTATTCAACATAGTTTTGGAAGTGTTGGCCACAGCAATCAGAGCAGAAAAAGAAATAAAAGGAATCCAAATTGGAAAAGAAGAAGTAAAACTCTATTTGCAGATGACATGATCCTCTACATAGAAAACCCTAAAGACTCCACCAGAAAATTACTAGAACTAATCAATGACTATAGTAAAGTTGCAGGATATAAAATCAACACACAGAAATCCCTTGCATTCCTATACACTAATAATGAGAAAACAGAAAGAGAAATTAAGGAAACAATTCCATTCACCATTGCAACGGAAAGAATAAAATACTTAGGAATATATCTACCTAAAGAAACTAAAGACCTATATATAGAAAACTATAAAAAACTGGTGAAAGAAATCAAAGAGGACACTCATAGATGGAGAAATATACCATGTTCATGGATTGGAAGAATCAATATAGTGAAAATGAGTATACTACCCAAAGCAATTTATAGATTCAATGCAATCCCTATCAAGCTACCAACAGTATTCTTCACAGAGCTAGAACAAATAATTTCACAATTTGTATGGAAATACAAAAAACCTCGAATAGCCAAAGCGATCCTGAGAAAGAAGAATGGAACTGGAGGAATCAACCTACCTGACTTCAGGCTCTACTACAAAGCCACAGTTATCAAGACAGTATGGTACTGGCACAAAGACAGAAATATAGATCAGTGGAACAAAATAGAAAGCCCAGAGATAAATCCATGCACATATGGACACCTTATCTTTGACAAAGGAGGCAAGACTATACAATGGATTAAAGACAATCTCTTTAACAAGTGGTGCTGGGAAATCTGGTCAACCACTTGTAAAAGAATGAAACTAGAACACTTTCTAACACCATACACAAAAATAAATTCAAAATGGATTAAAGATCTCAACGTAAGACCAGAAACTGTAAAACTTCTAGAGGAGAACATAGGCAAAACACTCTCTGACATACATCACAGCAGGATCCTCTATGACCCACCTCCCAGAATATTGGAAATAAAAGCAAAAATAAACAAATGGGATCTAATTAACCTTAAAAGCTTCTGCACATCAAAGGAAACTATTAGCAAGGTGAAAAGACAGCCTTCAGAATGGGAGAAAATAATAGCAAATGAAGCAACTGACAAACAACTAATCTCAAAAATATACAAGCAACTCCTACAGCTCAACTCCAGTTTTGGGGTTTTAAGTGGGTTTTAACTGTTCACAATTGTCAGCATTAACACATTTCATTCTAATAGTTTCTCTGGCTTTCAGATTATGGTCTTGTTTTGATCTTCAAAGAGTGGTTAGAATAATTGGAAGATCTGCTAGAATGGCAATGAACCTGTTGTGGAAAAGGCAAAAAATTCTAAATTCAATATTAGAAAATAGTAAAGAGCTTAGAAAAGCAGCAGGGGTAGGATAGAATTGCCTAAGTTTGGTTGTTGCTTGAGAGGCCTTCTTCAGTGGGAATCCTGGATTCCACCCTAAGGTTTGCAGTGTGAAAGCCATTTGGATAATATCAAAATATATGGCTTTGAAAAGTTTGGCTGTATTGAAGTATCATATAGATTCTGGTCCTTACCCTCTTGTTCTGAATGATGGCCGGCAGAACCACATAGAAGCAGACCACCCATACAAAAAGGAAACCCACCCTTCCTTCATGGCATGATTTCTGTGTGGTTTCTGACTTCTTTAAACATTGATGGACAAGCCTATGATGACTTTTGTAGATTCATTTGATGTTCATAGACAATCAGCCCTCTGTATCAAGGGTTCTACATATTGGGGTCAACTGATCATGGATTGACTTCTATGAAGAGTACATCATGAGAAACGCTGGGCTGGAAGAAGCACAAGCTGGAATCAAGACTGCTGGGAGAAATATCAATAACCTCAGATATGCAGATGACACCACCCTTATGGTAGAAAGTGAAAAGGAACTAAAAAGCCTCTTGATGAAAGTGAAAGAGGAGAGTGAAAAAGTTGGCTTAAAGCTCAACATTCAGAAAATGAAGATCATGGCATCTGGTCCCATCACTTCATGGGAAATAGATGGGGAAACAGTGGAAACAGTGTCAGACTTTATTTTTTGGGGCTCCAAAATCACTACAGATGGTGATTGCAGCCATGAAATTAAAAGACGCTTACTCCTTGGAAGGAAAGTTGACCAACCTAGATAGCATATTCAAAAGCAGAGACACTACTTTGCCAACAAAGGTCCGTCTAGTCAAGGCTATGGTTTTTCCTGTGGTCATGTATGGATGTGAGAGTTGGACTGTGAAGAAAGCTGAGTGCCGAAGAATTGATGCTTTTGAACTGTGGTGTTGGAGAAGACTCTTGAGAGTCCCTTGGACTGCAAGGAGATCCAACCAATCCATCCTAAAAGAGATCAGTCCTGGGTGTTCATTGGAAGGACTGATGTTGAAGTTGAAACTCCAGTACTTTGGCCACCTTATGCAAAAGCTGACTCATTGGAAAAGACCCTGATGCTGGGAAAGATTGAGGGCAGGAGGAGAAGGGGATGACAGAGGATGAGATGGCTGGATGGCATCACCGACTCAATGGACATGAGTTTTGGTGAACTCCAGAGATTGGTGATGGACAGGGAGGCCTGGCTTGCTGCAATTCATGGAGTCTCAAAGAGTCAAACATGACTGAGCGACTGAACTGAACTGAACTGAACTGATCATGGATTGAAAATATTTAGAAAAAAATTCCAGAAAACTTCAAAAATCAAAACTTGAATTTGTTGCTCACTGGCAACTATTTACATTGTGTTAGGTATTATAAGGAATGATGCTAAAGCTAAAACTCCAGTACTTTGACCCAACTCATGCGAATAGTTGACTCATTGGAAAAGACTCTGATGCTGGGAGGGATTGGGGGCAGGAGGAGAAGGGGACGACAGAGGATGAGATGGATGGATGGCTTCACCGACTCGATGGATGTAAGTTTGAGTGAACTCCAGGAGATGGTGATGATCAGGGAGGCCTGGCGTGCTGCAGTTCATGGGATCGCAAAGAGTCAGACACGACTGAGCAACTGAACCGAACTGAACTGAAGGTATTATAAGTAATCTGGATTTGATTTAAAGTGTATTTGAGGTTATAGGCAAATATTACCTAGCGGTAAAGAACCTGCCTGCCAATGCAGAGGGCATAAGAGACTTGGGTTCAATTCCTGGGTTGAGAAGATCCCCTGGAGGAGGAAATGGCAACCCACTCCAGTATTCTTGCCTAGAGAATCCCATGGAGAGAGGAGTCTGGTGGGCTACAGTCCATGGGATCACAAAGAGTCAGATGTAACTGAGGCAATTTAGCACACATGCACACTATTCTGTATGAGAGACTTTATATCCACAGATTGGGGTATCAGTGATTGTCCTAGAACCAGTCCTCTGCCCATACCTGAGGGAGAATTCTATTGCTATTCTGTACATTTTTCATAATTGAGTTTTTCAAAATTCCTATTGGAGGATAGTTGATTTAATTTGTTGTATTAATTTCAGGTGTACAGCAAAGTGAATCATTTATACTTATATCTACTCTTATTTTTTTTATTCTTTTCCCATATAAGCCATTAAAGAGTATTGACTAGAGTTTGCTATGCTATACAGAATGTTTTTTATTAAGTATCTGTTTAATATATAGTAGTATGTATATGTCAGTCCCAATCTCTTAATCTGTCCCTCCCCCCATTATCCTCTGGTAACCATAAGTTTCTTTTCTACATGTGACTCTGATTCTTTTTTGTAAATAAGTTCATTTGTAACTTTTATTTTCTTTAGATTCCACATATGAGTGATATCATATGATTTGTATTTCTTTGTCTGACTTAATTCACTCATTATGATCATCTCTAGGTCTATCCATGTTGTTGCAAATATCGTCATGTTGTTCTCTTTTTGTGACTGATATTGTTATGTATGTGTACCGCATCTTTTTTATCCATTCCTCTGTTGATAGACATTTAGGTTGCTTCCCTGTCCTGACTATTGTAAATAGTGCTGCAATGAACATTGGGGTGTATGTCTCTTTTGAATTATAGTTTTCTCCAGGTATACGTCCAGGAGTGGGATTATTGAGTCATATGGTAGCTTAAAATTTTATCCCAATACTATTTCACTGATAAGATTTAGAATATTGGAAATTTTATCCTCAAACTTCAACTCAGTCTATTATGTAACCTGAGAAGGCAGAAAGTATGATTCATTAAACATTATATTTTATTTTGATAATGTAAAATTCATGTTTTTAATTGAACTTATGTTTACATTTTTGAATCACTGAACAACATTCTAAGTTAATTACCTATGACATTTTGTGCACATTGTCATGCCATTTGCCCTTCTCTCTTTAATTCAAGAATACTAAGAATTCATATTTCTTAAGTAGAATAGTCCAAATGTAAGTAAGTATAAATCTTTAGATACTGGAATATATGTTTAGAGATTAGGCACCACAAATAGCATGTCTGAGAATTTTGCAGTCATATTTTGAAATAGGATGGAAACAAAGGATACCATGTATAATCTGAAATCTATTTGCCTTTAAATGCACTCATTTAGCTCAGTAAGTATAATTATAATGTTGTTTTGTAACATGACAATAAGATGAGAACACTGAAGTCAATAACAAACATAATAATACATGTAGTTTGGCTTAAATAAATACATTCAGCAGTGATCAACCTGACAGCTGGTGAGTAGGCTTGGGATTTAAGTATGTATCTCAAAAAATATTCCTAACACTTATGAATCAAGTTATCTTGAGTTAATAAGAGACTAGAGAATGGAAAAAGGAAAGTTGCACAGAGATTACACCCACTGAAATTATTCATGTCTTCAAATTGGAGATGATTCCATCTTATGTGCTATGTTGTATCTGCATTTGAACACCTCACTGATAGTTCCTATCAGTGAAGATGACTGCACTGACCTTAGGAGTAAAGAGATAATTTGTGGGAAATTATAGCAACGCTTCAGCGATCTTTCTAATCTACTTTTCACTGTCATGAAAAAACCTCGTGGGAAATTGGTGACCTCATGATATGATTTCTGAACCCTTAGTTTCTGAAATGATACAATCTCACTGAATTCATGAAAGATGGGGTCATAAAGCCAGATATAACTTTTAGGCTTAATAATCCATTTAGGTTCCTCAGTATGTAGAACTAAGAAAACCTTCCAGTCAGTTTCAAAGATAGCAAGATTATCTATCTAAAACTAATAATGTAATTGACCCATTAATGAACATAGATGTAGATACCAAGATGCTCACTCAGACATTTTGCCTATGAGTTGTGGCTTGTGGGCAACAGCACAAGTCACATGACCTCTGTAAAGTAACTAACACCAAAATAGAACCAAGAACGGCTTAAAAGATACCTTATGAGTCAACCTCACAAAGTCCTTTTGGATTTTCTGTTCCTTCATTCCAGTTATTTTAGCATCTGCTGTACAGATGACCCTGAATGGGAAAGTCGACAAAGGTCAAAGGTGGTACATGATTTTTGACAACTGTTTCCAGGTTAAGGGCACTTTGCCTGGTCAACTTCCAGTCCACTTACTAAATGGAAGATAGTAACCAGTCAGCTCCGTTTTTATGTCATCTATTTTCTTTATCATGAGGCTATCATTAAAATCCAGAAAGGATCTAGAATATGGCAGTCATTTATTTTTCCAAATTTAAGTGGATTATTTTCTAAGACTGCTGAATGTGCTTTAGGAGGTCTGTATAGCACGTGATTATCCTTGCCGTTTTCAGGTACTATGTTTCATGGTGTGTCCCTTAGGTCTAAGAGATTCCCTCTTGGTACTCTACGTGGACAAAAGGTCACTTTGTGACAGGGAGATGGAAAGCGATATTAATTCCTGCAATGTATAGAAGTCAGACTAGACTTGGAAAACACTTTGTAATGACCTGGTCATGTGGCCAGAATGTGTAGGCTGCTAATTAGAGTACCCTGCTATCCAGAAATCTCCCCAGGGTCTCTTCTGAGGTATAAGGCATTCCGCTATCAGATGCTTTTGGTCATAAGTTTCGTTTTAAAGTTGACAGGAATATAAAAACTACACAATGTTAAATTTTTCATGAAAGAAATACTTATATTTTCAGAGCACATAGCCCCTAATTAGAGTAAATTACTCCTGATGGAATAAGCGTTCTGCAATAGCAGGAAAGGAACCAAATTTAATTTCCCAGAGCCATAGGGAGGTCTTGACTATTCAAAAACTGTCTCTAAATCTTAGGAACTATGCTTTCAAGGGCTAAACTAATAGAACTGAGCAGGAAATAAGCCTGATTAGCATTTTGTAAGTAATTTTGAGCACAAAAGCTATATTTACAATAATAGCCAAGACTTGTCATCTACAATTGAACTCAACGCTGGCAAAAAGAAAAACATAAATTGAATCCATTAAAATGACATCAAATAAATTATGATGTTCATTTTCCTGTGCACTGCTTATCACTTTTTAATTTTTTAGAAGTTTGGTGGGTATCTCCAGATCCTAATAAGGAAGAATGGGTTAGCATTGATTTGGATGACTTATGAAACATTTATACACACATTATTTACTTGTTGTTCTTAATTTATAGCGCAGCTTTCTCAGGGCTCCCCACTTTAATACAGCCTGTCAATCACCACTATCTATAATCAGGAGGCCTAGAGGCATGTATTGTTTATTTTTCTCACACAATTTAAACAAATAACCTCTGGCTTTTTGCTAAAGAATTGTTTTGTATCTTTCCACTCTGCACAGGGTAATCGAAGCAATTTTCGTGGTTGAAAACATGTTGATAGTGCTCAGTAAATGTAAATCTAATAACCATATTATTCACCAGGTTTGGGAAGGAAACAAGAGATTTTTATGGGGCTATGGTTATAATCCAGGGAACAAATAGCCCTTTTTACAGAGTTGCAATATAGGCTTTCCTCCCGCATTTATAACATGTCCTAGCTATTGCTACGATTACTCTGTCTCGGGTATTCGTGACACTTTATAATAAAGATAACTTTGTGGGAGAGAATAAAGCTTTTACTTTCTCCTGAACACCTGTCTCATCTTGAATTTTCAGGAGCAGCCAGAAAGAAGTCAAAGGTGTCCTTTCTTCTGGGCCTCTTGGAGAAAGATTTGTCATTTGATAACCACAGTCTGCTTTTCTGCCTCTCTTAGGTATTTGTCACATCAAGTAGTTCCTCTAAAGAGTGGTTCTGTACCTCTTGCCTGTATCCAAGAGTGACTGGCAACGGCTTGTTTCTCTCAACGAACTGTACATTCCGCTATTTTGATGAAACCAGTAATTCAGTGAAATTCATAGACATAATCATACCATTCTGTAGAAACATTAAATTTTGGAAAATCTGAGACAGGACAGAAAAAAAAAAAACATTAGGTGGCTTTGGCTGAGGAACTAAAGCATGTGGAAATTGAGATGATTAAAGTAAAACCAGTTATCGCTTTAGGGACCAAAGAGCTTTCACATATGCTGGCTGTCTTACAGAACTAGGCATCTTGTGATTCTACAGGCTTGTCCCAAATATTTGCCGTGGCTCCTGATGGTTTCTATGCCAACAGCAGATTATTGTATTGTACTGGAACTAATTTTTTTCCAAACTACCAAGATGCTTTATTCATATCTCTGCTGTGGTACTTGTAGGTTACATTACAGATATTTGTGTATGTGCCTTATCAGTTCAGTTCAGTTCAGTCACTCAGTCATGTCCAATTCTTTGCAACCCCATGAACTGCGGCACTCCAGGCCTCCCTGTCCATCACCAACTCCCACTATTGTAAACTATTAAGATAAGGAACTTGCTTATGGCTTAGTATACCTTCAGTGAACTGTTTACTGTAGATGATCAACACATATTTGTTGATGGATGAGTGACTAGTTTTTTTGATCCAGTTTTGAATCCAGGACAGACACATGTAGCTTGTTACACTGAGTGTTTTAAAATTGCCCTTTTCTTGTTACCTTAAAGACTGCCATCATAGGCCAGTTTTTTTTAGATGAAAACTCATGATGTGGGTCAGGACCATTTTGTACTTTTGCCCTACATGCTCATCTGTGCATATGACCTCTATGCATGACCTCCATCAGTAATTTATACCAGATTGCTTCAAGAGATCACATATTATAAGTGGGTTTGTAGTCTTCAGCTCTATTTTTTCTTAAATTTTTGTTTAGGAAAAATTCTTTACTTGTAGAGAAAAAGTGGTCTTATTCTTTTCCTCTGTTACACAATCCTCATACTTTTTGGAATTTTCTTTTATATATATATATATATATATATATACACAATTAATAAAAGAAACAGTTTCTTGAACACTGTTTCTATTGTTTTTGTTCTTTGTGTTGCTATAGTTCATTTGTAGTGTCTGGTCTTCCCTAGTGGCTCAGCGGTAAAGAATCCACCTGCCAATGAAAGAGACGTGTTCGATCCCTGCATTGGAAGATCCCCTGGAGGAAGACATGACAACCCACTCCAGTATTCTTGCCTGGGAAATTCCATGGACAGAGGAGCCTGGTGGGCTACAGTCCATGGGATCACAAAAGAGTCAGATGTGACTTAGCAACTAAACAACATTTGTAGTGTCCTGCTAGTAAGACTTGTGAAAACATTTACTAACAGTAGGGGAAAAAACTCTAAAACTTGGACACACCAGTAGAACTACAAAAAAATAGCCAAAAAAGGTATTAAAATATAAAAATAATATTAACCACCATGAAAACCATGCTCCTGAGTGCTATTGATAAATATACTACTCTTCAGTTTAACTACCCGAGTGCTTTAATGCTCTTAATGCACATTGTTGTGTGTATTTTAGTATCTAAAATTTACTTCACTCTGCTGATGTCATTATGCTTAGTGTTTTATTCTGTGAGACCGTGCCTGGCAAGAATTTTTCCACTTATGTTTCAGATTTCGGTGAGCTTACTTTGGTTTTGCCTCTCTCTATCTCTATGAACATCTGAACCTCAGGAGTAATTACCTTTCAATTGGCAATTGTACCTTGGCCATGCCGTATGCTGACACTGCTTCTTTATAGCCCTGTATGGTTCACAGAAAGATTTGCCAAACTGAGATTCCCCCACAAAAGAACAGCTCCAGCTGTTCAAGGCAACAGTTTGGAACAATAAGACTTCAAGAATTTTGCCTTTATACAATTTATTTAAAATTAGTTGCTTCTTGAAAACGTGTATGCCTTCTCAGTCATGTGTGTGTGTGTGTGTGTGTGTGTGATGTACCCATAAAGAATTTGCTAAAACATCCCCATATTTTAAAAAAGCATGTCTATAGGTCACACTGATGTTTGGCCTAGAATGAACCTAGATGTGTGAAGCCCCAATACAGGCACTCCAAAAATATTTATAGCAGTAATTTCTTACCTGATTTCCTGCAAGGAAAATGATGGCACTTTGAAAATCAGAAAGCTATATTCTCACCTAAACTTTTGAGAACTTTCTATATTAAAAGTGAAAGTCGCTCAGTCGTGTCTGACTCTGCGACCCCATGGACTATTGCCCACCAGAATCCTCTGTCCATGGAATTCTCCAGACCAGAATATTGGAGTGGTATTCCAAGTGGTGTTCCAAGGGAACAGAAGGTAACTGTTCCCTTCTGCAGGGGATCTTCCCAACCCAGGGATTGAACCCAGGTCTCCCACACTGTAGGTGGATCCTTTGCCGTCTGAGCCACCAGGGAAGCCCTTCTATATTATTCCATGAGCCAATATGGATTTAATAATAAGGAAAGAAACTAAATGCTTTGTTATGCTGGATGTGAAATTAAACATAGGTTACATGCAATGTCTCCAATTCTGTAAATACTTATGTCAGTCATATCCGACTCTTTGGGACCCCATGGATGACACAGTCCATGGAATTCTCCAGGCCAGAATACTGGAGTGGGCAGTCTTTCTCTTCTCCAGGGGATCTTCCCAATCCAGGGATCGAACCCAGGTCGCATTGCAGGTGGATTCTTTACCAGCTGAGCCACAAGGGAAGCCCAAGAATACTGGAGTAGGTAGCCTATCCCTTCTCCAGCGGATCTTCCTGACCCAAGAATTGAACCAGGGTCTCCTGAATTGCAGGCAGATTCTTTACCAACTGAGTTATCAGGGAAGCCCAAATACTTACGTATCTTTTTTTAAAATTAATCTTGCTATTTAGATGTGCTAGTGACTAATTCATAGTAACAAGCAAAATGAAAAAAAAATTAGACACAATCAACATTTTTGCATAACATAACACAATTTTATATATAAAATGCAATTTATATAATCACATTATAGAAATCAGGAAATGGGCAGATAGATACAAAAGTGTTCATATAATTCGCTCTTCTGTAATCTGCTTTTGTCACTCAACAACATATCATTAATCTTCTTATATATTCATAAATCAAACTAGTTTCAATGATAGCTCTTAAAAGGCTGTATAGTGTTTCCCTAAAGAAATGCCTCTTCATAAGCTACTTTTGATATGATAATATGGAGAACTTTTCCATATTAACTGAAGAGTAAGGCAGTTTTCTCTTTGCTATTATCATAAACCGCACTCTTGTAACCATCCCTATACAAACATGTTTGAATGCATCCATAATCATTTCTTCAGGAAAAATTCCTAAATGTGAATTTGTAACTAGAAAATGTCAGAAATATATACTTTTTAAAGGTCTTTAATGTACATTGTCATACTTCTCTTAAATTTGAGAAAGAACCAAACTTTATATTTATTCTGAACATTTTTACTTAAAAATATTTTTAGTCACTTAATTATTTTGAAGTGCCTCAGCATTTCAGACATTTTTGTTTATTCATCAAATATATCACCTCTCCTTTCAGCATGATGTAGTGTATAAACTTGGGAAGGATTCGTTACATTCTATAGAAAGTTGATCGTGACAACTCAAGGGCTTTGTTCTCTTTCTAGTACCTCTTCTAGGTCAGCAAGGCTATTTTCACCCCTTTTGCAGTTAAGTTGTCCAATGAGTTTTGAAGCCACCTAATATTTGGAGAAGACTCTTGAGAGTCCCTTGAACTGCAAGGAGATCCAACCAGTCCATCCTAAAAGAGATCAGTCCTGGGTGTTCATTGGAAGGACTGATGCTGAAGCTAAAACTCCAATAGTTTGGCCACCTCATACGAAGAGTTGACTCACTGGAAAAGACCTTGATGCTGGGAGGGATTGGGGGCAGGAGAATAAGGGGATGACAGAGGATGAGATGGCTGGATGGCGTCACTGACTCAATGGACATGAGTTTGGGTAAACTCCAGGAGTTGATGATGGACCGGGAGGCCTGGCGTGCTGCGATTCATGGGGTCGCAAAGAGTCAGACACGGCTGAGCAACTGAACTGAACTGAACTGAATATTACTTTTATTCAGCTGATGTTTCTCCTACTTGCCCATAAGGATCTGGCCCATGATACAAATTGCCAAATGCCATAAGGAAATCAGTGTCTGATAGGAAAGGATTAAAAAAAAATCTTTTAAGTCCAAAGACCTGGACTTTCTTTCTTATTTCCACCCTTTACTAGATGGATAGTTTCCTTATTGAGATTCCACTGCCATCTCTAAAATAGAGGGCTTTCCTTAACTTATTTTTTCTATCATTTTTCAATTTTAGCAGCAGAACACCTCAAACTTTTTTTTTCCCAAAAAAACCCAGGATACAACTCTTCCACAGAAGCAGCTTTAATAACCACTGTCTAAGTCCTCTTACCTTCTCTTCAGTTCAGGACACCTGAGCATGGGCAGCACACATACACGTCAGAGGCTTGGGGACTTCCCTGCTGGTGCAGTGGTTAAGATCGCCTCCCAATGCAGAAGTTGGGGGTTTGATCACTGATTGGGGAACGAAGATCCCACATGTCTCACGGTCAAAAAAACACAAAATGTCAAACAGAAACAATATTGTAACAGATTCAATAAAGACTTTTAAAACAGTCCCCATCATTAAAAATTCTAGAAAAGAATATCAAGTGCTTTAGACAGGAAGACAGTCTCAAAGATGTCACTTGAAGGTAACTTCAACAGAAAGACAAGCATCACACACACGTGCTCATCCACTGTGATGACACTGCCTTCACTAATTAATTCAGTTCATTTTTTGGCTTCTTCTGGACAACTGTTTGCCGTATAGGTTTGCGTCTAGATTTCTGGATTGGGGGTTATCCTTGAGGGATCAACTAAGTTATCATCTTCCTTAGGCTTCCTCTTTGGTCGTGACTCTTCAACTTGCTGCATGGTCCCCAGTCATAAGCCAAATGGGAAAATCAGTCTCACATCTTTAAAAATTAAAGTGACTTTGTGTAACTTGTAGCTATTGGCAAATCTGGAATTTGTCATTAACAGGAAATAATGTTTTCTGTGAACTTTCTAATCTGTAGTTATTCCCAACTCTGAAAGTATTTCCAGAGAGACATTCCATACTTTATAATAGTGACTTCATCATAGGATTAAGGTGTATAAGTTCTCCCAAGATGATTAATGCAAACAAGATTATTTTTAATAACTTCTTTATTATGTTGTAAGTTCTTTATATTTAAAGCTCATATATCACATATATACTCATCAAACCATTTCCACCCGTATATGTATATCATGGCAAAAATTGAAATGCTTATATAATAAAAAATAAATGTATCTTATGTATTTACATTGATGTGAAATGATTTTATCAATGTTTTAATAACACTGTTTCATGTTTTAGTATTTTCCCATAATACTGAGTTTGCTTAGCCATTGATTCTTATCAGCAGTTTTACTGGTGGTCGCTGTGGTTTTTCCCTCACATGAACTCCTTGACTGATAAATTCATGGCTTCCAATCACATTCACAAACAGTTTCATAGGCTGAGAAAAGAAAATGCCATCAAAGATCACCAGTTTATACTAATGCAATCATATTTGGGACTACACATAAAAATTCAAATCGAGCCCCTGTTTTTTAACGACTAGTATATAAAGTGATGTGTTTTCTTGGTTTCTCATTTGAACTCCCAGTTTTTGATTTATGATAATCTTATTCCGAAATACCTATTTTTCAGCCATCCTTTGAGCAATATTTTAAAGTTACTGAGTGCATATAGAGTAGTTTATAACCTTCATAATGTTGAGAGAAAGCATTTTCTCTTTTAAGACATACTCTTCTACACCAACTTCTTACAGCAAAAACATATATACATATATATATAATGTTAGTAATATTCACACTAGAGTTTTTACTGTGAACCCTGCATGAATTTGAGGCTGTGCTGTGAAGTCATCTGTCAGGCTTTATGAGGTAAATAGGTTACAGAAATGGAAGCACATAACAAACATAATGTTTCTTATAGGAGGCACTTCATTCTGGCTATCAGTGTGGTTAGACTCTAAAGAATTCTTCAAATTAAATGAAAGTCTTGCTTCGGAACTGATTCAAATAAAATGAATAGCAAGAGAAAATGTGTTTTAATTTTTAATATTTTTCTTCCTTTGGTATTCCCCACCCCCGAACCCCTCCAACCTATTTAATGGCAGGCTTCATTTACATAAAGC
>NW_011494797.1:1562844-1579425 GCF_000754665.1 Bison bison bison | reverse complement strand
AGCATGATGTTTCCAGAGCTGTTTAAATAAGGCTACATCTTGCGGGGTGCGGGTGAGGGGGTTGTTTTCTGTGAAACTAAAGAGCTAATCTGAACTCCAAATGCCACCTTAAAGATAACATTATGGAAAAGTAACTGGCTTTTACTATTCTGGAAAAAGCACTTCGCTATCACAGTATAACTACGCACAGGTATGATCTGATGGATGGATTCATGTTTGACATTTAAACCTTATCAAATGCTCTAAGACAGCTTTCAGGGGGAGAAAACACTTCCCACCAAACAGAAAATACATTTTTTCCTAGACAGACATGGATAAATACTGTATGGTAGGACTAAATGTTTAACTTTTTTCCACCTTTAAATTAATGGTTCCTTATTGGAGTAATTGTCATGTAAGTGGAGTTTTATAGAAAACACAAGAAATCATGTTTTTAACCTTTATAATTTTTTTAACACTTGGATTATTTCTTGCTTGTTTACAAAAGCAAATAATTAGTTTGAACTTCAATGAGCCAAAAGGGAAAATATAGTCTCCCAAAATTTTGAAAATAGTTTTTCCCCAGAAATGGATAAAAGTTTTTTAGTAGGAAAAAAAAAATGTAGTTTATTAAATAATATGTAAATGTTTTTGCCCAGCATCAGAATAATGTTACCTAGAGATGCAATAGCCATATGATTTTTAAATGAGACAGCAAGACCAATATATATTTCCCTTATATACTTTGTTGAATTGATATTCGAAGAAATAAAATAGGTTTCCTGTTAGTCTTTTATCGACATGTCAGTTTCATTTCTTGTAGTATCACTTGGCTCAGCCATCTTTAAAAATTGACAGAACGGTTGAGACTCTGAAGTGAATTTTGGGAATCCCAAGAGAAACATACAAAAAAAGATATTTAAAAAATTTCTAGATATCTATATGTAAGTCTAACATTTATCTAAAGCTTATAACCAATTATTGAGGCTGGGTAGAGTATGAGTTCAAGACTTGGTATTCTTGTTTACAAAATTTCTTGACTGTTAAGTATTATTTTCCTGCAAGTATTAATTGTATTTCTTTTTTAGTAAAATTGTGTTTTCCTGTTTAAAGAACACACAAACATTTAAAATGTAGTAACATTCTACCCCAATTAATAAATGATTTTAAAATGCACCCTCTTCAGATTCATGGTAGAATTTTGCGTTCATTTGTCTCTTAAATGTTGAAAGCATAGATCCATGTGTTCCAGATTTATGATGTACTTTATTAAATGGTGCAGCATCTGCAGTGACTCCTTCAGGATGGAAAATATTCAGCTAGGAGACACTAGTCTCCAGCTCCCTTCATTCATTAAAAACCATATACCAGGATGGAGACTCAGCTGCCAGATGACTGACTGCCTTTAGGGGGTACATATGTGATTTCCTCAAAAATGCTTAATAGTGTACCTTGTCAAAAAGTCCCTCAGTCCCCTTTTAATGTGTTTATTCCTCCACATATTTCATTATATTTTTCCCATTGCCTACATCCATCCTTGCTTTACTATCACTCATATAATCTAAAACTCTAGTGTACTTTTCATGAAAATATAAGGAATACAACAAGCATAAATAGCGAAAGGACTGTTGGGGAGGTTTTCTATTATCCAAAGAATGCATGCCTGCATGCTAAGTCACTTCAGTTGTGTCCGACTCTTTGCAGCCTTACGGACAGTAGCCCGTCAGGCTCCTCTGTCCATGGGATTTTCCAGGCAAGAATACTGGAGTGAGTTGCCATCCCCTCCTCCAGGGGATCTTCCCAACCCAGGGATTGAACCCACATCTCATATGTCTCCTGCATTGGCAGGAGGATTCTTACCACGAGCACGACCTGAGAAGCCCTGTCCAAGAAACAGTCTTATTAACTTACTGTAATTAAACTACTACCAAGCACTTCAGACTGTCTTGGCTTCTGAAACTCAAACAATTAAGTCTCCGGAGGTTAGTAACTGTCTTATTGAATTATATGGTTGTATTTCTTAATAATGATCTGAATTTAAGTTCAGAATACCCATTTATTCATTAAACCTTTATTGCATATATTGATCTTTGTATTGACACCATAATGACTTTAACATAATGAAGAAGACAACATAGTCCCTGCTCTCACAGGCTTATAGTGGGAAAAACAGGCATTAAACAAATAATTATAAATATAATCATGTTATAGAAAGGAAAATGGCATGTGTCAAGAAAGCATCTGAGATTCAAGGGTCTATACTTGCCCTGAAAATACTTTCCTTGAAGGCTACATGGATGAAACCAGGTATGAAGTCTATTTTGGTCTAAAGCATGAGATGGAATCTAGTCCTGTACCTAAACAGATTAATCAGCAGACCATCTAGTTTGACATAAGAGGTGCAAAAGCCAGTAAAAGAGCCAAATCAATTTCCAAACCTTATGAATACTTTTTCCAAATCTCCCAACTGTCTTTGTTTCTGTTGTTAAGGCGGTAAAATCTATTGTTTAAATGTTATCCAGGAGGCATTTTCCTCATCTTTAAACCAATGAAACTGAATAGATTGTGAGAAAAAAAAGTGGCCAAGTTTTATGTAAGATTGACTGGGATTAGAGTGGACAGCTCTGTGTGTGTGTGTGTGTGTGTGTGTGTGTGTGTGTGTGTTTTGTTATTGTCATCTTGTTTTTTTATCTCTAATGCCTATCTTCTGCTTTGTCATCACCTGTGTCTCCCAGAGTGCAAAAACGTATGTAACCATGGTCTTCAATTAGCTCCTATTTTGGTGGGAAGAGTAGTTTGAGGATCTTGTGTCAAGAAACATGCAGGATTAGGGGAAGTTCCTGCTGTATAACCATTTGTCTATTACACTATCTCATTAATTCAGATCAAGTTTCCATTGCAATGGGACCTCCCTGATAGCTCAGTTGGTAAAGAATCCGCCTGCAATACAGGAGACCCCGGTTTGATTCCTGGGTCGGGAAGATCCCCTGGAGAAGGGATAGACTACCCTCTCCAGTATTCTTGGGCTTCCCTTGTGGCTTGGCTGGTAAAGAATCTGCCTGCAATGTGAGAGACCTGGGTTTGATCCCTGGGTTGGGATGATCTCCTGGAGAGGAGAAAGGCTACCCACTCCAGTATTGTTGCCTAGAGAATTCCATGGACGGTATAGTCCATGGCGTCGCAAAGAGTCGGACACGACTGAGCGACTTTCGCTTCACTCCATTGCAGTGGACTAGGAGTTTGTGACCACAGATTCTGAAGGAATCAGTGTTGAAACTTCTAGCATGGCTGTTGTACTCTTTATACTGAATGGAAATAAGTCTCTGGTGCCATGTTTCTTTGTCCCTTTGGGAAATGTATGCTTGCCTCAACCTCTCTGATATAATTTATGTGCTTTGATGACTTCTGGGCAACTAGTCAAATTCAGTCCTTCTCTGTCAGTCAGTCAACCATTTAATCATTCTTTCTTCCATTTAACCCATAATTTTGAACACTAAATATACTTTGTGTTTAGTTCTGTGCAAAAAATACTTCTTAGGATCCCTAACATGGATGGAGCTTGCCATCTTATAGGGAAATAAGACATGTCTGACAAGGAAGTTAAGTAGCTAGTTAAGGAACTAATGACTTGAATTTAGTAGCCAAGATCCCTGTGACATGGAGTGATTAAAAATTAAAGTTAAACTTAAGTGAAACATCTGATTCTTGAAAGATGGGCAAAAGTTACATGGAGAGGAAAGAAAGGGAACTCCATGGAGGGAGAAACATTTGCAGCAAAACTTGACTTGGGCATATCCAGGAAGCAGAAATATAAGCAAATATGGTATATATTACCTGGAATATGTTAGATGCTTAATGAAAGAATGAATAAATGCATGTATGTAAACAGGAACTGGAAGAAAGTTTAGAAAGGGGAATTGTCAATAAAGTTTTAACTGAGAAGACTTCATAAACAACATGATTGACAGAGAGCTATAAGATAATAAAAAGGCCTGACGAGGTCATTTCACATACAGTCAAAGACAACCAATTTTCATCTGACATCAATTTTACTTGTGTCTGCCAAAGTTTTGGAGGAAATGGAAATTCAAACTATTTATCTAGTGAATATAAATATTAGGACAACATATGTTAATTAAGAAATGTTTTTCAGCCAACCGTGCTTACGTATTTCTGATTATATAGAAGTTACAGGTTAATCAAGTAGTTTGGAAAATAATAAATTAGATTATTTCACAGGTTAAGTAGTATTGTCAGGCTCTCACAGTTGCACTAATACATCAATTTTACCTCTGAAAATAATATGTGTAGTCACACAAATTTCTTCACCTTCAACCTCCAGCTATGAATCTGAGATTGCTGATGAAATTTGTGTCCAAAAGCTTCCTTCATTTTCCTGAACTATCTATATGATTTAAGTACTTGCTTGTTTTTTTAAAGTGAGTTAGGAATCTTTAGCACTCAATTAAAAATCATTATTCAATTAACTCTCCAACCTTAAAAAAAAATTAATGGCTTCATGAATCACAATTAAGACTTCTAGTTTTGGGTACATAAAAAAGCAAACATTCAGTTAGTCTCAGATCTATTTTAGATACTCTAGTGATTCATTTTTCATCTTTCTCATAATTTGTCTCAAATTTCTGGGCTCTTTTTATTGCTGAGTCTCTAGGGGTGTGAAATTTTTTGTCATAATACAAAAATGACATGGAAACACATCAAATGTAGACTGTATTTTTGAATGAAAACATACTATACCCCCTGCTACCATTTTAAAGCTCTTCTGTAAAGAAATGACCAGATGTTCAAAAATAGAAAGTTGGTAAATCTTTTACTCATCCTTAACCTTTACATTTTTCTACTGCTATTTGATCTGAGCCAGAGCATTGTGATCGTAACTTATGTATTCAGAAGTATTACACGGACTTTCCTCCCAAAGGTTTTGTTTACACAAAGTTTCTTTATGGTTTTTGGTAAAACTTGGATACTGTATAAAAAGGAATGCAGAAGAGGTATCAGCATGAAAAAATATTAAGGGTAAATAAAGATAGTGTGGAGAAAAGAAATAAAATGTTTTTTAATCCACTGTAAACTGGATTATAATGAAGAAATCTCATATTGGTACAAGTGGCTTTTTGTTAGATTGGGCCCTGTTCTTGGTCATAGCTAAGGGAAAAGCTCATCTTGGTCTCTTTTTTTAAAATTCCTATCCCAAATATCCACTCATGAAAGAACAGAAAGATCTTTCCTGGAATAAAGATCTAAGCAGATTTATTTTATTTTTGTGATTTCTTTTTTAAATTAACCAAAACAACTGGCCAACAATGTCTTAGACTTCTTGCTAAGAACCCTAACATTAATTTCTCTACTTAGAAGTCCATCTTCCAAATAACCTGGAATATGCACTTTACCACCAGAAAACAAGGACTGGAATCATTTGTTTGTAAAATATGATAAGCAAAATAAAAAATAAACTATGCATTTCTAACTACTTCTTCTTCTGGACTTTTATAAGTATTATATTTCTTAAAGCAACAACTAACTATTTTCTTTTCCTGAAATGAAATTTTCTTTTTCATAAAATTCAAAACATTATTTTAACTATGGGGGTGGAAACTAGAGGGAAAAAACCTGAGAATTAGCTTTTAAAACATGTATCTTTTAAAAAAAAGTATTTATTTTTAATTGAAGGATAATTGCTTTATAGTATTGTGTTGGTTTCTACCAAATATTGACATGAGTAAGTCATATATATGTTTTAATCATTTTTTTTCACACTTTTTTTGTTCTCAGGCCAGTTGTTTAAAATTTTAAAATTATTTGGGTAAAAATTTGGTAGAGTAGAAGACCTCTTGCCATGTTAAAATGTTATAACTTTTGATTGGTTCTTTTCAACAGCCGTTTCTTCTCTTCCTAAACTAAGTTCATAGTTTTGACCCACTACTGTTTGGCGTATCAATTGTTGCTCTTACGCGATCTTCATTACAAATAATTTTTCTCCTTTAGCTCTCCTAAGCCATTCATACATCGTATCCTCAGCCTACTCTGGAACTTCCAAAGATACACGTTCATACCTGCAGTGATACCAGCTGCAAAATTCCAGTTTACTCCTCTTAATGCTCCAACATTCTGAAATGTCTTTGCTGTATTTCCCCTTCTGCATCTTTGCTTGGGCTATTTACGATACACTAAGTCACTTCAGTCGTGTCCGACTCTGTGTGACCCCATAGACGGTAGCCTACCAGGCTCCCCCATCCCTGGGATTCTCCAGGCAAGAACACTGGAGTGGGTTGCCATTTCCTTCTCCAATGCGTGAAAGTGAAAAGTGAAAGTGAAGTCACTCTGTCGTGTCTGACTCTTAGCGACCCCATGGACTGCAGCCTACCAGGCTCCTCCGTCCATGGGATTTTCCAGGCAAGAGTACTGGACTGGGGTGCCATTGCCTTCTCCAGCTTGGGCTGTTTACTGTAATGTAAACTTTAGGGGCTTGAATTTCTGTTCCTCTACTTGAACAATGGCTCCTCCGAGCCTCTGCTGCTTATCTCTAAAAACTGAAGAAAATTAATAAGGACCTTAATAATTTGCTTGGGCATCATGCATATATACTCCTGAGAACAGCACTTGGCAAGTAATGAGTTTTCCACAAGTAGTGGCTGCTACATGCCTTCTAGACTCCCTGCCGCCACCAATCATTTTTAGAAATCCTACTCATCTTCCAAACCAAGTTTATTTCCCACGTTCTCCATGAGCCTTTATATGATCAGTTATCAGAAGCACGTATGTGGCTTGTCCCGTTTTCTTTTCCTCTGTGTAGTATCATCCCCCCAACTAAAGCACAGGGAAGAACACATCCTGTCTTTTAGCACCATGTTTTGCACATTTTGTGTTGATTAATAGCTAAAAGTGCTACTTGTCATAACAGTTTATCAGTGTTGTCCAAGCCAAGAATATGGATGGCGGCAGGCTACCCAAACAGCTGTTTCAGGAGGAGCTTAAGTGCAGTGAGCAGAGGAGGTTTACACAAACCACCTCAGAAAATGGGGCCGAGCCCTGGAGTGCTAAGTCACCATGTCTGATAGATTACAGCGGATACAAGGAGCAGAAATGGGGAGTCCCATTTTAAACAAAGATTTTGAGTAGGTGATGAGGTTACAGAGAACTACATGAGTGCTCAGGCGTGTCTGACTCTTTGCGACGCCAGGGACTGTACCCCTCCAGCCTTCTCTGTCCACAGAATTTTCCAAGCAAGAATACTGGAGTGGGTTGCCATTTCCTCCTCCAGGGAATCTTCCCCACCCAGGGATCCAACCCTCCTCTCCTACATTGGCAGGAGGATATTTTACCACCGCGCCACCTGGAAAACCCAAAGAGAAATGCACACAGGAAAAAAACCTTGCAAAGAGTAACTGCAGCTGCAAAAAAGAGGCATCTTTATGAGAACATATTGTGGTAAGGAGTGCTGGTCACAAATCAGTCTCCTCCACATCTGCACCACAAAGAGCTATCACGTTAGTGATGTGATCATCCACAGAGGTTAAAAGACAATGCATGACGGTAGCCTATTATGATCTATCAGGAGAGAAAATAATGTTCTATTTTTGGAATGGTCTGGTACAATTTCTACACTCTTGGAATGGTAATACTTTTTAGTTTAAAATGTTTAAATTATCTTTCGTTTTAAATTTGTATTAGTTTTTATAAGAATTTATATTTCTGTTTCTCTAAATACCAAGGGACCAAGGGAAAACTTCTGGGGGTTATCTTTCTTTCCTGCCATAGTGTGTATCTGAGCAATTATTTATTTAGAAATCACTTGGTATTGTGGAAACAAACTGAGTGCTGAGGTCCACAGGGAACTGGATTCAAATCATAGTTTTGCTTCTTGTTGTATATTCCTGGATAAGTAGTTTAACCTTAATAAACTTCTCCATTAAACCTTATAGGGATGTTTCAATGATTATTAATGCTTTATTAAAAAATAGCCATAGGAGTACCTAACCCATATCAGGTACTTGAGAAAAGTAACTATTATTATAATAGATGGTTATGAGAAATTCATTAATTTTCCAGCCAGTCATATTGGTAAAAACACCAAGACAAATTATAATTAATCCACTATAATTATCTCAGAAACCACAGTTTTCTAAATAAGAATAATCAGGTTTTAGAGCAAATGCATTATTTGTTCAACTCACATCTAATTCTGAGAAACATTTATTTGAATCAAGCAAGACGATAGAAGCTAAATTAAGGAATAACTAAGTTTTTGGTTTCACCACATGGAAGTATGACAAATAGCTGTTTTCTCTTGATCCCTCAATATGAGGGATCAAGTTTAATGACCTAATGAATGAATACAGTCAAGGGTTCTCTTTTCTATGTTTTAAGCCAAGACTGAGAAATAGGAGTTGATACAAGTAGCAAGAGACCTCAACAAGGAAAACAGTCAAGAATGAAAAATGGAGATGAAGGACCAAGAAGAGATGTAAAGGATCTCACCCACAGATTGTGGTTTTCATAAGGGATAGTTTACTCCTCTGAGAGAATGTCAGAAACTTAAAATCAATAAATATTAGAACACTCAATTTTTGATCCTTAGTATTATTTCAGAGACTATTACTATTAGAAATCTTCAGCTGCAAGCAAGAAAAACCAGTTTGGTAGTTTTAACAGACAAAAGGAAAGTTTATTTGTAAGGATCCCAAGGTGTTCCAAAACCCCAGGGCAAGAATTAAGCCTGGCTCCTGAGATAAAGACAAAGAGTTTCCCTCCCTCTCCCTTGCTGTCTGCCTGGCTCTCACTCGTCCCCTTCCTTCTCTCAATGGATCATCACCATTGTCATTCTTTTGGCAAAGCATCTTTCTCAATTACTCAGTCCACCACTGCAAAATTCCATGGTGCCAGGCTTCTCATCCTCTGTCTTTAAGAGACCAGCTTTTAGTCCAGTTAGATACTGCCAGTCTCAATTCGGGCCTCCCAGAGAAGGAACTCCAACTGGCAAATTTCCAGCGTGTACTAAATAACATATTATATCCAAGAATCAAGTGATATTGATGGAACAAATGCTGATGACACAGTCTTTCAGGGAACTTTTCATTTACAAATTCGCTACTCAGTATTCTAAATCCCACATTTATGGAGATACCACTAAGACCATCACTGTATGTGACACATAGCTTTCCATGGATAATATTTTTTTCAGTGAAAATTGTCATCATTGCCAGATACTTAAGATGGTTGAGTCACCACATTGATGTTTTCTTCACATAGAAAAGCTTTCAGATTAAGTTTTCAGGTAAAACATAGAAAATACAGAGGGAGGTGTATGTTTCAATGGCTTTTACATCTCCAGCCCCACCTCAGTGAAGCTCCACTTCAGTGTTTTTGTTCTCCCATTTAGCTCCTCTGCCCATGAAATTTTCCAAGAATACTGCAGTGGGGTGCCATTTCCTCCTCCAGGGGATCTTCCCACCACAGGGATTGAACTCATTCTCCTATGTCGCCTGTATTGGCAGGGGGGTTCTTTACCACTGAGCCCCCAGGGAAGCCCATATGCAAACAGTGGTGATAAAACTATGATAAAATGAAGAGTGATAAAATGGAGGATTCATTGGTAGCTTTTTAAAAAAATGAAAGAGCTGATTCTAGTAAGGCTTTTTTTTTTTCCCCTGACCATGATATGTATAGTCATAAGTTGGTCAGTCGTGTCCGACTCTTTGTGACCCCATGGACTATAACCTACCAGGCTCCTCCGTCCATGGGATTTTCCAGGCAAGAATACTACAGTGGGTTGCCATTTCCTTCTCCAGATCTTCCCAACCCAGAGATTGAACCCAGGTCTCCCACATTGTAGGCAGACGCTTTACCATCTGAGCCACCAGGGAAGTCATGATATGTATGCTGCTGCTAAGTCGCTTCAGTCGTGTCCGACTCTGTGTGACCCCATTGACGGAAGCCCACCAGGCTCCCCCGTCCCTGGGACTCTCCAGGCAAGAACACTGGAGTGGGTTGCCATTTCCTTCTCCAATGCATGAAAGTGAAAAGTGAAAGGGAAGTCGCTCGGTTGTGTCCGACTCTTAGTGACCCCATGGACTACAGCCTACCAGGCTCTTCCATCCATGGGATTTTCCAGGCAAGAGTACTGGAGTGGGGTGCCATTGCCTTCTCCCAAGATATGTATAGACTCCACTTATTTTTAGTTTACTAGTCAGTTTGTTTGGAATGACTGTCAAAAATTCATATTCAAAGACATTTATTCAATATACACATGGAGATGAGAGCAAGAGTTCATTTTCCAATTTTTGTCTGTGATTTGGTGAGAGTACAAGGAGGAGAAATTAAGTAAGAAGGATTAGACCCTTCCTTTTTAAAAGAAAATAAAAATCTATAAATTCCTTGAAGGAAATTTAGAGTTTGAAATATTAGGTAAGATCCACAACCCTTCAATTAGTAGAAATAAATACTTTCAAAGACATGTGCTCAGACACATGTTACAATCCTTTATTTTATTTAAATTTTCTTAATAATAATATTTAACAACCCAAAAGTCTCTCACTGTTCTAATACTTCAGTGACCTAGCAGTCTTGTCACTACACTATGATGCAAAAGTAGAATTTTCTCCTCTATTTTTGATGGGTTAGATTGTGGTGTTATTCAGGTTTTTGTCTAATTCTAGTTCTCCACCTAACCTTAAAGACAATCTGTACTCCTTAATCACCGGCTATTAGAAAAGTATGTGCTGCTGCTAAGTCGCTTCAGTCGTGTCCGACTCTGTACGACCCCATAGACGGCAGCCCAACAGGCTCCCCCGTCCCTGGGATTCTCCAGGCAAGAACACTGGAGTGGGTTGCCATTTCCTTCTCCAATTAGAAAAGTATAGTGTTTTAAATAGTAGATTTTCATCACTCTCTGCAGAAACCTGTATAGTTGGAATTTTCCTCTATCAAATCATCCTTGGGATATCACTGCAGTTTTTAACTTTATTAAGATTTATAGATGAAGAAGTAGACAGAGGTTAATAATTCATTCAAGGTCACTCAGGAAGGGAAAGGTAAGACCAGACTAATCTAGACCTTTGAGGTTATAACTCTATTTAGTAACTGCATCAGATCAAATAGATTTACTTGCCTACAGATAAATAATCAATATCAGAATTAAGAAGTAATTTACAGCTCGATCAGAGCATATAACAGCAATCCCTTCTCAAGTGTAATTTTACAAGAATAACAGATGTTTTTACTGTCTAAGAGAAGAAACAAACATGTATGAAATCCTTTGGTGGGCGGTTAGGATCATTTGCAGAGAGTGAAACTATAAGGCAAAAAAATCTTATGCCCCAAGAAGATTTTTCTCCATAAAGATTAGCCATTTTAAAAGTTTTATCACAGCAGTTTGAAGCCACAAAGATTTCTGCCTAAAGGTAAAGGAAGATTAACCAAGTATGACCAACAGTTCTGCCAATAACTCAGATTAAAAGAGAAAGGAATAAATTGCAGGCTTCATAAATACTTTCAGTATGTCAAGGTCAGATAAGGACAAGGGTTTGAACAGAAATGCTTTTGGAAGTCTGAGTAGTTATGATACTATGTGATTAAAGCACAAATGAGGGCACCTACTGTATTTTGGAAGTGACAGACCGTGTTCTGATTAAACTGCAGAGTCCCTGGGTAATGCAGTGAATAAATCTACAGCCACTGTGAAATGGAGGCTGAAAAGTAACTGCAGCCCCGTGGGTTTCTCTTTATGTTTCCAGCATTTACACTTGTTTGTGTTTGCAGTAATAAAATAGTGGTGGTGGCAATGATGAGGCTCTTAACTCTTTCCCTCTGCTTTCTTTTTCTTCTTAGAACCTTTCATTACCCGAGTATCTGTATATTAACTGTATTTCCCACTAGAATAAAAGTCATACAAAGGCATGCACTTGAGTGTTTTGTGCACAATTATGTTTTCAGGGTCTAAGGCTGTGCCTGACACACAGTAATTTCTGCTGAACAGATGAGTGAAACTTACGCTTTTTTGGAGAAATAAAAGTGTGTTAGCCATTTGAAAGTCTGATAGGCGCCCTCTGCAAAGAAAATGCTAAAACGATAGAAAACACATGATAGTTGAAGCAAAACACAGAGTGTGGTATTGACCTTATTCTGAGGCTTATTATGGAGAATTCAGCGAGGGTGAGTATTATGTCATTTTCATTTTCATAGAACACTGTGGACTCGATAAGGAAAGAAAAGTAAAAAAAACAAAATGAAAAGCAACATGAAAGAGCAGAAAACAGCACTGCAGATATTAGTTTCATTGAAAAAGAAGTGATAACTCTTAAAAGACAAGCCTCAGTGGAAATCATTCTTGAGAAAACTATGAGTAACAAATGGGACTTTCCAGCTGATCCAGTTCTCACAATGAAGTCCACTGATATCATTCTATCTGATCAAGTCCTGTTTGAAAGGGCTGACCTCTCTTTAGTTATCAGTGTCACCCTCTTTGATGTGACCCATGATGGAGTGCTCAGATAGACGGAATGGAAGTGAAGGGGTTATAGGGAAAAAATTCTTGAAGTCAAACTTCTTAACCTTTGGTTTAGAAGCAGCTTTATACACAGAGTGACTTTCAAGCTGTCTTTCTGATGCCTCCCAGTTTCCATTTCCATATACTGTGTATGATTTCTCCTCTGTCTCTGTCTTTAACTCCATCTGTCTCTCATCTCCAGTTCCATCACTCAACAATGTTTTTTCTCCCATGTCCTTTGCTGGTACTGGGAGGAGGAGATAGCAGTTTTCATTGAAATTTCTGTATTTCAGATTTTTGAGGAACACAGGGACAGAATCAATAATAAAGCTAGAAGGCAGTTTCCTAGCTGTTATGTGTGAGAGAGTGTTTGGGGTTTTGCAGAGGTGGGGGAAGTAAAAGGGATGGATTGATGGATAGATCTGATGGAGTATCCATCTCACCTCTGGAGGAATCACTTGGGATACTTTTATCCCTGAGTTATCACCCCTGACTCTGAAACTAGGTTGGTCTCATTGGTTCATTCAGTGTGGGGGTCCTGGACAGCCAAACTGATGGAAGAGATAAGACATCCCAAAGTCCTAAAGTATGCATGAGGTGTCAAGAAAACTTCAGCCTCCCTTCTCTAATCCAATCAGACATTAAACTGATCACTTAAGCTGGTGAATCAGCAAATCTTATTAATTATTCAGAAATGATTTGTTTTTGTTTTCAGATAAAATAAGCTCTGTTTTACAGAGGGTATGCAGAACCCAAAGGCTCCCTACTGTACTATATATCAGAGTTCTTATAACCAAAAACAATACATATGCACATTTCCTGTTCCTGCAATTCAACATTGAATTGTCTGCTCAAACACTGCAGATACTCAGGCATGACCTTCTTTGAAAGCAGAGAACAATGTCTCTAAGAGGTAATTTTATGGAGACTGTGAGGGTGCTAATTTCCAGTTCAAATATAGTTTTCACCTTTAATAAAAAGTCCAAAAAAGGGGGTAGATGTGAGGCCTTTACTTCTATGCAAAGAGGGACAAATAGAGTTCACAGGTGTTCAAGGGTCAGGTCCACATAGGTCCTTTGTACAGCCAACACTTTAGAAAATCCAGAATAGTCAGCGAAGGGGTCTGATGAGATTTTCTTACTAGAGAATCTATTTGGCAGCCACAGGCCTCGTGTATGCATCAGTCGGGCCTAATAAAGACCCAAGGTGGGTAGCCACACCTTTAGAAAATGGGATCAGGGACCAAGGAAAGAGATCAAAAGGAATACATAAATATATATTTATATACTTCCAGGTATAACATATATATTGAAAATAGTTGATTCTAATTATTTACAAATTCTGTTGTAAAATCTACCTACTCACTAAAATGTATTTATAACCCCCTAAATCAATACTAGCCATAGTTTTGCAGTCATTCACAGACATGTGCAGAGCAGTGAAAAATTTGAGTCACCCTGTCCCTCTCTGAGGCTGACCCAGGCAGTGCCCTTCATTGTCCTTCAGCCCCATACAGAGACAACCAGAGGATAGAGACCAGTGCAGTTTAGTGCAAGAAGCCTCCTCACCCGCCCACCCACGCACCACCACCACCCTGGCTTTGGAGTCAGTTGAATGGGGTTTGAATCCCAAACTCTGGCA
The DNA here is from genome assembly GCF_000754665.1 of Bison bison bison. Lineage (NCBI taxonomy): Eukaryota > Metazoa > Chordata > Mammalia > Artiodactyla > Bovidae > Bison > Bison bison. Next base: position 1,565,300 of record NW_011494797.1, on the reverse strand, counting down.
CCTGTTAGTGGGGTAGCCTCAAACAAGTCACCTGACACTAAGAAACCTTGTTTTCTCCTTTGCAAAATAAAGTAGAACTTACCAGAATGAGTTATTTTTAGGATTTAAGATTATAATTTTGAGTGAACTCCGTCCGGGTGATGGTGATGGACAGGGAGGCCTGGCGTGCTGCGATTCATGGGGTCACAGAGTTCGACACAACTGAGTGACTGAACTGAACTGAACTGAACTGAAGATTGTAATTGTGAGATGTGTGTGTATAACATCAAGTCCTCGGACTTAGGACCCATCCTAGGTCCAGGATGATCACATTCCAAGATCCTTCATTATATTATGTCTGCAAATAAGGCCATTGTATTTGTTAGTTCAGCTGCTCTAACAAAGTGCCATAGACTGGATGGATTATAAATAGCAATGATTTATTTTTCATAGCTCTGGAGGCTAGAAGTCCAAGATCAAGGTACCAGTATTATCAGATTCTTATGTAGGCCCTCTCTGGTTTGCAGACTGACATCTTCTGTTGTATTCTCAGTTGGCAGAAATAGGCTGTCTCTTATAAGAGATGCTTATAATGGTGCTAATCCTATTTGTGAGGACCCCACCCTCATGACCTAATTACCACCAAAGGCCTCCATCTCTCAATACCATCACATCAGGGGTTAGGATTTCAGCATATGAATCTGGGGAAAACACATTTAGTCACTAACAATAGCATTCACAAAAACTGGAGGTTTTGGTCATTATCTTCTTGCAGGACCCTATTGTACATACTATATAGAGAATGAATTAGAATATGATTAAAAACCTATTTGAAATGTTCCAGTTATCCAGAGATTGCTTACCCTTTCCCAGTTAAAGAAACCAAAGGGGGAAAAATCTACCAGGAGCTGGCTTTTATTGAAATTCCCTTGACTTTGCTTTATTGGGCATTAATACACCTATTAGGGGCAAAAATCAGCTTTTCCTGAGAAAGGATGTTGAAGATCATTTCTGTACACAATACAGCTAGAGAAACACATTCTTTACAAACCGGACACCAATTTGAAAACACATTCACTCTCTGTGCTGTCCTTTGTTATAATGCTTTTGGAAATTCGCCTTTAAATTGAGCCATTTTCTCTCATAGCGTTTGCTTTCTGTCTGCATGTGAGTGCTCCGATTTCAAGGAGAACTTTAAATTTTTTCACAGGCCTTACTCCCAAATAAAGCACTGATCTCTGTCTTATTACAATGCCATTTTATCACATCTGCTAATTAAGAGCAGTCCTTTCCTTTAATTCTACTTAGCTGATAAGCAGTAAGAACAGTAAAGATGGTCAGGAGAGGAGGGAATAAATGGGATGTAAATGAGCGCGCACTCCAAAAGCTGGAAAAACACAGACAAGAGAAAAACATTAGGGACCAAGAGAATTTATGAGATTAGAAGGGAAATTCCATAACTTGCTGGAAAAACTCAGCAGTGCCTACACTATTCCTAGCAATGGGTTAGTAATTCAGGAACTGGAAGTTGTGTAAGAACATTCTTAACCACACAGAACTTAGATCTCCTAGCCAAACCTGGCAACCATTTTTTTCTGTTTTTCCCAAGCTTTATTGAGGTATAATTGCCAAGTAAAATTGTATTATTTTAAAGTGTACAATATGATGATTTGTTATATATTCCCTCAGCTGAAGAAATTCCCTTGATCCAGTTAATTAACACATCTCTTACCTCACATATTTACCTTTATTTGTAGTTTTTAGTGAGAACACAAGTTCTACTCTATTCACTTCAGTTCAGATCATTTCAATCGCTCAGTCGTGTCCAACTTTTTGCGACCCCATGAATAGCAGCACGCCAGGCCTCCCTGTCCGTCACCAACTCCTGGAGTTCACCCAGACTCATGTCCATCGAGTCAGTGATGCCATCCAGCCATCTCATCCTCTGTCATCCCCTTCTCCTCCTTCTCCCAATCCCTCCCAGCATCAGGGTCTTTTTCAATGAGTCAACTCTTCACATGAGATGGCCAAAGTATTGGAGTTTGAGCCTCAGCATCAGTCCTTCCAATGAACACCCAGGACTGATCTCATTTAGGATGGACTGGTTGGATCTCCTTGCAGTCCAAGGGATTCTTCTCCACAACCACAGTTCAAAAGCATCAATTCTTCCGTGCTCAGCTTTCATCACAGTCCAACTCTCACATCCATACATGACCACTGGAAAAACCATAGCCTTGACTAGACAGACCTTTATTGGCAAAGTAATATCTCTGCTTTTTAATATGCTATCTAGGTTGGTCATAACTTTCCTTCCAAGGAGTAAGTGTCTTTTAATTTCATGGCTGCAATCACCATCTGTAGTGATTTTGGAGTCCAAAAAGATAAAGTCTGACACTGTTTCCACTGTTTCCCCATCTATTTCCCATGAAGTGAGGGGACCAGATGCCATGATCTTAGTTTTCTGAATGTTGAACTTT
>NW_011494797.1:1562526-1562744 GCF_000754665.1 Bison bison bison | reverse complement strand
TAGGAATCAGCGAACTAAAATGGACTGGAATGGGTGAAATTAACTAAGATGACCATTATATCTACTGCTGTGGGCAGGAATCCCTTAGAAGAAATGGAGTAGCCATCATAGTCAACAAAAGAGTCCAAAATGCAGACACTTGGATGCAATCTCAAAAACGACAGAATGATCTCTGTTCATTTCCAAGGCAAACCATTCAATATCACAGTAATCCAAGT
>NW_011494797.1:1561003-1562426 GCF_000754665.1 Bison bison bison | reverse complement strand
ATAAGGGTGGTGTCATCTGCATATCTGAGGTTATTGATATTTCTCCCAGCAATCTTGATTCCAGCTTGTGCTTCTTCCAGCCCAGCATTTCTCATGAGGTACTCTGCATATAAGTTAAATAAGCAGTGTGACAACATACAGCCTTGACGTACTCCTTTTCCTATTTGGAACCAGTCTGTTGTACCATGTCCAGTTCTAACTGTTGCTTCCTGACCTGCATATAGGTTTCTCAAGGGCAGGGCAGGTGGTCTGGTATTCCCATCTCTTTCAGAATTTTCCACAGTTTATTGTGATCCACACAGTCAAAGGCTTTGGCATAGTCAATAAAGCAGAAATAGATTTTTAGTAAATTTCAATTAAATAATATTGTCAACTGTAGTCACTACTTTACACAGTAGATCCTCAGACCTTGTTCATCTTATAAGGGAAAGTTTGTACTCTTTTACTGCTGCTGCTGCTGCTAAGTCACTTCAGTCGTGTCCAACTCCATAGACGGCAGCCCACCAGGCTCCCCCATCCCTAGGATACTCCAGGCAAGAACACTGGAGTGGGTTGCCATTTCCTTCTCCAATGCATGAAGGTGAAAAGTGAAAGTGAAGTCGTGTCTGACTCTTAGCGACTCTTTTAGTACCTTCTGCTTATTTACCCTGCCTCCCGACACCAACCCCTGGCAACCACCATTCACTTCCGTTTCTATGAATTCAACTATTTTTTTTTTTAGATTCCACATATATGTGATATATGGTATATTTTTTTCTCTGTCTAATTTATTTTACTTAGGATAATGTCCTCTGGATTTTTCTGTGTTGGCACAAATGATACACTTTCCTTCATTTTTATGGTTAAATATTTCATTATATTGATTTATAATGTATAAAACCACAATCCCAAAAAACTAACCATTCTGATCACATGGACCACAGCCTTGTCTGACTCAATGAAACTATGAACCCTGCCGTGAAGGGCCACACAAGGCGGACGGGTTGTGATGGAGAGTTCTGACAAAACATGGTCCACTGGAGAAGGGAATGGCAAACACTTCAGTATTCTTGCCTTGAGAACCCCATGAACAGTATGAAAAGGCAAAAAGATAGGATACTGAAAGAGGAACTCCCCAGGTGGGGAGGTGCCCAGTATGGTACTGGAGATTAGTGGAGAACTAACTCCAGAAAGAATGAGGAGGTGGGGCCAAAGCAAAAACAACATCCAGTTGTGGATGGCCCTGGTGATGGAAGTAAAATCTGATGCTTTTAAGAGCAGTATTGCATAGGAACCTGGAATGTTAGGTCCATGAATCAAGGCAAATTGGAAATGGTCAAACAGGAGATGGCAAGAGTGCACATCAACATTCTAGGAATCAGCGAACTAAAATGGACTGGAATGGGTGAAATTAACTAAGATGACCATTATATCTACTGCTTTG
>NW_011494797.1:1560516-1560903 GCF_000754665.1 Bison bison bison | reverse complement strand
AGTCCAAAAAGATAAAGTCTGACACTGTTTCCACTGTTTCCCCATCTATTTCCCATGAAGTGAGGGGACCAGATGCCATGATCTTAGTTTTCTGAATGTTGAACTTTAAGCCGACTTTTTCACTCTCCTCTTTCACTTTCATCAAGAGGCTTTTTAGTTCCTCTTCACTTTCTGCCATAAGGGTGGTGTCATCTGCATATCTGAGGTTATTGATATTTCTCCCAGCAATCTTGATTCCAGCTTGTGCTTCTTCCAGCCCAGCATTTCTCATGAGGTACTCTGCATATAAGTTAAATAAGCAGTGTGACAACATACAGCCTTGACGTACTCCTTTTCCTATTTGGAACCAGTCTGTTGTACCATGTCCAGTTCTAACTGTTGCTTCCT
>NW_011494797.1:1550209-1560416 GCF_000754665.1 Bison bison bison | reverse complement strand
CAAAAGAGTCCAAAATGCAGACACTTGGATGCAATCTCAAAAACGACAGAATGATCTCTGTTCATTTCCAAGGCAAACCATTCAATATCACAGTAATCCAAGTGTATGCCCTGACCATTAATGCTGAAGAAGCTGAAGTTGAACGGTTCTATGAAGACCTACAAGACCTTCTAGAACTAACACCCAAAACAGATGTCATTTTCATTATAGGGGACTGGAATGCAAAAGTAGGAAGTCAAGAAATACCTGGAATAACAGGCAAATTTGGCCTTGGATTACAGAATGAAGCAGGGCAAAGCCTAACAGAGTATTCCCAAGAGAACGCACTGGTCATAGTAAACACCGTCTTCCAACAACACAAGCGAGGACTCTACACATGGACATCACCAAATGGTCAAAACCGAAATCAGATTGATTATATTCTTTGCAGCCAAATATGAAGAAGCTGTATGCTGCTGCTGCTGCTGCTAAGTCGCTTCAGTCGTGTCCAACTCTGTGCGACCCCATAGACGGAAGCCCACCAGGCTTCCCTGTCCCTGGGATTCTCCAGGCAAGAACACTGGAGTGGGTTGCCATTTCCTTCTCCGATGCATGAAAGTGAAAAGTGAAAGGGAAGTTGCTCAGTCGTGTCTGACTCTTAGAGACCCCATGGACTACAGCCTACCAGGCTCCTCCATCCATGGGTTTTCCAGGCAAGAGTACTGGAGTGGGGTGCCATTGCCTTCCAGGATAAGCTGTATACAGTCAGCAAAAACATGACTGGGAGCTGACTGTGGTGTGGATCATGAACTCCTTATTGCCAAATTCAGACTGAAATTAAAGAAAGTAGGGAAAACCACTAGACTATTCAGGTATGACCTAAATCAAATCCCTTACAATTATACAGTGGAAGTGAGAAATAGGTTCATGGGATTAGATATGACAGCCAGAGTGCCAGAAGAACTATGGATGGAGGTCAGGACATTGTGCAGGTGGCAGTGATCAAGACCATCCCCAAGGGAAAAAAAAAAATGGAAAAAGGCAAAATGGTTGTCTAAGGAGACCTTACAAATAGCTATGAAAAGAAAAGAAGCGAAAAGCAAAGGAGAAAAGGGAAAATATACCCAATTGAATGTAGAGTTCCCAAGAATAGCAAGGAGAGATAAGAAAGCCTTCCTCAGTGATCAATGCAAAGAAATAGAGGAAAACAATAGAATGGGAAACACTAATCTCAAGAAAATTAGAGATACCAAGGGAACATTTCATGCAAAGATGGGCTCGATAAAGGACAGAAATGGTATGGACCTAACAGGACCTAAGAAGACATGGCAAGAATACACAGAAGAACTGTACAAAAAAATCTTCATGACCAAGATAATCACGATGGTGTGATCACTCACCTAGAACCAGACATCCTGGAATGTGAAGTCAAGGCCTTAGGAAGCATCACAATGAACAAAGCTAGTGGAGGTGATAGAATTCCAGTTGATCTATTTCAAAACCTAAAAGATGATGCTGTGAAAGTGCTGCACTCAGTATGCTAGCAAATTTGGAAAACTCAGCAGTGGCCACAGGACTGGAAAAGGTCAGTTTTCAAACCAATCCCAAAGAAAAGAAATGCCAAAGAATGCTCAAACTACCACACAATTGCACTCATCTCACACACTAGCAAAGCAATGCTCAAAATTCTCCAAGCCAGGCTTCAACAGTACGTGAACTGTGAATTTCTAGACGTTCAAGCTGGATTTAGAAAAGGCCAAGGAACCAAAGATCAGATTGCCAATATCTGTTGGATAATTGAAAAATCAAGAGAATTCCAGAAAGACATCTACTTCTGTTTTATTGACTAAGGCAAAGCCTTTGACTGTGTGGATCACAACAAACTGTGGAAAATTCTTCAAGAGATGGGAATACCAGACTACCTGACCTCCCTCCTGAAAAATCAATATGCAGGTCAAGAAGGAACAGTTAGAACAGGACAGGGAACAACAGACTGGTTCCAAATGGGGAAAGGAATACATCAAGTCTGTATATTGTCACCCTGCTTTTTTTTTTAATATAAATTTATTTATTTCAATTGGAGGCTAATTACTTTACAATATTGCATTGGTTTTGCCATACATTAACGTGAATCCACCAAGGGTGTACATGTGTTCTCCATCCTAAACCCCCCTCCCACCTCCCTCCCCATACCATCCTTCTTTTTTAACTTATATGCAGAGTACATTATGAGAAACGCTGGGCAGAGTGAAGCACAGGCTGGAATCAAGATTGCTGGGAGAAATATCAATAACCTCAGATATGCAGATGACACCACCCTTGTGGCAGAAAGCGAAGAACTAAAGAGCCTCTTGATGAAAGTGAAAGAGGAGAGTGAAAAAGTTGGCTTAAAACTCACCAATTAAAATAAGTAAATTGAAAAAAAAAAAACTCACCATTCAGAAAATGAAGATCATGGCATCTGGTCCCATCACTTCATGGCAAATAGATGGGGAAACAGTGGAAACAGTGAGACTTTATTTTGAGGGGCTCCAAAATCACTGCAGATGATAATTGCAGCCATGAAATTTAAAGACGCTTGCTCCTTGGAATAAAAGTTATGACCAGCCTAGACAGCATATTAAAAATTAGAGACATTACTTTGCCAACAAAGGTCCATCCAGTCAAAGCTTTGGTTTTTCCAGTAGTCCAGCAAGAAGATCCAACCAGTCCATCCTAAAGGAAATCAGTACTGGATTTTCACTGGAAGGACTAATGCTGAAGCTGAAACTCCAATACTTTGGCCACCTGATGCAAAGAATTGACTCATTGGAAAAGACCCTGATGCTGGGAAAGATTGAAGGAGGGAGGAGAAGGGGGCGACAGAGGATGAGATGGTTGGATGGCATCACCGACTCAATGGACATGAGTTTGAGTAAATTCCAAGAGCTGGTGATGGACAGGGAGGCATGGCGAGCTGCAGTCCATAGGGTTGCAAAGAATTGGACATGACTGAGCAACTGAAATGAACTGAACTGATAATGTATATATCATATATACCTTGGCTATTGTGAGTAATGCTTCAGTGAACGTGGGAGTACAGATATTTCTTCAATATAGTGGTCTCATTTCCTTTGGATGTATACCCAGAATTGGAATTGCTAGATTATGTAGAGCTATTTTTAATTTCTCAAGGAACCTCCATACTGTTTTCAGTAGCAACTGCACCAGTATACATCCCTACCAAGAGTGTAGAAGTGTTCCCTTTTCTCCACATCCTCACCAATATTTCTTATCTCTTGTCTTTTTGATAATGGACATTCTATTAATAATATTGTATTTATTGTGTTTCCCTTGTGTTCAGTGAAGTGGAGCACTTTTTTATGTACCTATTAGCCATTTCTACATCTTTTTTTGGAAAATGTCTATTCAGATCCTTTCCTTGCAAGAAGTGTTTATGTTCCCACTTGAAAACTGCTTTCTTGTTTGTTGAATGTTGTCCTGTGGAACCCTGGAGTGTTGTGCCGTGTTGGCTATCAAAGTTAGGAGATTTGAGGTCCCAGCCCTCAGGTGACAGCCACAAAATTAGGGCACTGTGTGTGGGCAAGTTCCTTCGAGGAAGTAGATGGAGCCTTGGTTTTATGGTTGGAGTGAGCCAGAGGGAAGATGTGAGGAAGTGCCCACTGGCAAGCAGAGGCTCTTAGAAGGATAGCTGCTGCTGCTGCTGCTAAGTCACTTCAGTCGTGTCCGACTCTGTGCGACCCCATAGACGGCAGCCCACCAGGCTCCCCCGTCCCTGGGATTCTCCAGGAAGAACACTGGAGTGGGTTGCCATTTCCTTCTCCAATGCATGAAAGTGAAAAGTGAAAGGGAAGTCGCTTAGTCGTGTCCAACTCCTAGCGACCCCATGGACTGCAGCCCACCAGGCTCCTCTGCCCATGGGACTTTCCAGGCAAGAGTACTAGAGTGGGGTGCCATTGCCTTCTCCAGAAGGATAGCTGTGAGCACCTAAATGCACTCTGATTAGAAGCCAGACATCAGTCAGCAGCCCATAAAGTAAGCAATCATTTTCACCTCCTCCCTCTGCTCTGAGCCCTGGGGAAACAGCCATGGTGAATGCTCACATGCCTACTGATAAGTGTTTCTTCATTTGCTCTAGTCCACTGGGTCTTGTGAACTCAAACCTCACTGACTTTCAAAGCTAATGATGTGAGGGTCCATCCCTCTGGTGACAGCCTTAAATGTTGGGGTGCTATTAATAGACATATGGTCCCAGGCCCTTGCTGCTCGGGGGAAGCTGGGTTTATGGTGAGAGTGTCTCAATCTTTTCTACCCGCTTTGATGTGAATACTTTCTCAGTCACCCAATGTGTAGGAGTCATTTAGCTAGTTTCTAGATTTCTCTCAGAGGGAATGATTCCATGTGTAGCTTTATATTTGGTGCTACTGTGGAAGGAGGGAAATCCAAGAGCCTCCATCTTGGCGACGTCCTCCAGTGACCATGAGTATCTTTTTGATCCTTCAAACTCAGCATGTCCCACACTGAAATAACCTTCCCTCTCAGACGGTCCTTCTTGCTGGTGATGTTAAAATAGTCTGTGTACTCCTAGCCATTTTGTTTTAAACCTGAGATTCTCCTGTGCTTTTCTCTGCGCTTTTCTTTTTCTGTATGTTATCTTGTTAAATTCTTGTGACAGCCTTGTGCGGTACCTGTGAAAATCCCAAGAGAAGTTGTGAAACTCATCCAAGGTATAAATAGTGCCATAAATGTATCAAAAGTGCATTTGAGAGAGTAAATATTGTGGTATGTTGCCTAAAGGCTATGTTATGTATGATTTCTCCTGTACATTTTAAAATTTATTGCATTCCACTGACTTGTTTGACCCTATAGCATTTACCAAAACAGCTTTGCTAGTATATCATTGTCCAAAATTGAGGAGTTGAAAAAGCAATGCCATGAAACTTATTATTTTGCATACTATTAGCAAGGATGTCATTTATTCTCTTAAACCATGTCCACATACCATTGGAAGAATATTTCCATGACTCAGTATTAGGATTAATTGTATTCTGGGAGTAACTAGCTTGACCTTATTTATGGGTTTATTTGACCGTGTAACTGATATATATTAATGTATATATATATATATATATAGCCTGTTGACGAGCTCACAGTCGAATCGATGAAGCAAATCTAAGAATGTAACTGAACCTACATTGTCACCTTCTCAGATTCCCTTGACCAGCTCCTTCTTTCTTTCTTGGTGGCCTCCTCACCTAAGCCATGTCTCTCTTCTCTTCTGAAATTGCAAGACCCCAAAGCACAAAGGGAATTTAACTTCATTTGTGGCTGCAGAGTGGCTAAAAGCAAACCAAAATGTTCAGGGGAGACAAGGGAGGGTTCCCTGTCACTGAACATATATGTATAAATAACATAGGAGGCCAGAGGAGCCAGGCCAGAGTGGCTCTCCTTGTTCTCTGGGTTACTGCAAAGTGTACTTCCTCCTCAGGACCCTTCCTGGGAATTCTGGCATCAGGATGGGCAAGCGTGCCTTCCGAGAGGCCAGGTCAGCTGAGTTTCTTGGTGGCTCCTTGTGGAGCTGTAGCCAGGGCGGCAGTGTTTCTTATCACAATGCTTTACTTACTTCCTTGGCTCATTTCACCCTTTCTCCTGACTCTCAGGCGTCAGGCTTCTATTTCTGAAATAAAATGTTGGTGCCTTAATCCATGCTTCATGCTCTGCTTTGTTGAGAAGTGGGGTTAAGACAAATGTAAAAGAATCTGTTCCAGGCTTAAATCAGACCTCCTCCTGGCTGCCTCTTGGTTGGCTGGTTGGCATGAAGGGTAGTGAGCACCTTTTTTGATCACTGAACTGGGTTTACATTGCCAAGAATTTGTCTTTGGCAGAAACTTTTCCTTTTGATGTCTTTCTTAACAAAAAACTGAGACTAAGCATCATTCCAGTGTTATCCCCCAAACTCCATCATTTTGACCCCTTATTTCTAGTTGGAACTATAGGAATGACAGAAAACACAAAAGAGCAACTGACTGTAGCCTGCTGTTAATATACTTGAAATAACTTGTCAGACTTCCACTGTGAAAGTAGATTTTTTTTTTTTCAGCTGGCAGAAACTAGAAGTGCCATAAAATCAGAAATAAGCTGTGAAATGCACTTTAAGTTAATATGAAAGTGTGCTGTTCCATTGACCTAGTGTTCTGAAAAGCAAGCAGCATTGTCTTTTGAAGCATAATAAAACTGCAATGAGGATTTCTTTGTGAACAGGAGTTGAGGCGGGAGAGGACTCTCTTTAGGACTCTCTTTTTTTCTTTGTTTATTATTTTATTGCAAACTAAAAGTGATGGTTCTCTGTGACCTGCATCAGAAATAAATCCTAAAACAGAATATTAGCAATTTTGATGGTTCGTCAGTCTTAGCCTCCCTAAAATCAGTTTTATGTGTACCCTGAATTCACTTTTTGTTCTCAATGTGTTTTCCCTGTGGTCTCTCTAATTATTTTGATCTTCTAAAACAAGTTAATAAAACATCTTTTTTTCATAAATGAATGTGTGTGATTGACATGAAACTGCCTTTATTTTCACTTCAATGGACTCCATTTGGTCAAAGCAGAATATGATAAGTGTACTGTCTCCTTCTTAAAGACCATTTTAATTGTATTGCCTTTTTAAAATATTCAAAAACAACTCATGGCAAGGAAATAATAAGCTAATGTTAAAAGTAAGGCCAAGTTCTTATTGCTTGTCCACATTTATGGGAATTCAGGAATAGGGAAAAAAAAAAAAAACTGATAGGAGCCATCCACAAAGCAACAAAGAAGGAAGATAGCAAAGAGAAACCCAGCATTTTGGTTTTTTTTTTTTTTTTTTCAAATTTCAAACCCTGCCACAGGAAAAAATATTACATTGAGGTCTGTTCCAATGCATTCTAAGCCTTCCGGATGCACCGTGGAATCTATTCTGAGGCCATTAAAGAACATTCTCCTTGACCTTGTCTTCCAAGGTCCTATTAGGAAGAGGAAGCATTGCACTCAGGAAGAAATGAGGAAGACCCTCTGTGTTCTGGCCTGAGGACACTAAGAGCAAAGGAATACGCAGAGCTTTGTGGGGTCTGATTTTATGCCCTGGAGATTAGATTTTGCTGTAAATTTTCATGCAGAAGTCATATGAAGAAGTGATTAGAAGCCCGACTTTGAGATGAAAGGCCTGGATGAGATCCCAGCCACGTCAGCCAAGGACCCCAGGGCCTGCCACATCGTAATCTTCCAAGTCTCACTTTTCTCAACTGTTAAAAACAAAAATATTCACACCAACCTCATAAAGTGCTTGGAGATCAATAATATCATTTTAATATGGCTGTTAGGCCATCATCGTTTCACGAGATGGGGGTGGGGTTTTCATGAATTATTTTCATCAGTGTATTTCTAGCACCTAATGTGTAGCAGGCCCTCAAGATTAATTTCTCAAGTGGTTTAAAGGGACTTAAAATTACCATTGACTGACCTATGTGCCAAGCAATCTTCTATTATTATTGGGATGATCAAAGGGTTATTTTGTTCAGGATTTGATTGTTTTCTGGGGGATGATCAAAGAGGGCAGTTTTTATGATGTTCTTCCTTGAAGCAATCTCAAGGTCATTGGAGGCTGTTAAAGAAAACTAAAAACATGTCACTCTGGCCCTCTTTTTTCTCCAGGCCTCTAATTGTATTAGTATTTTCCTCTGAGGTTCCACATTAAAATTGAGTTGATAAGGGTGTTCCAGGGCTAAAACAGAGTCTGGGAACTCCTCATCTCTCACAGCCCAGGTTCCACACTAACTGATGCCCTCTGCCAGGAGCAACACCCTCACTTCTAGGTTCTTTGAAGTGTCCACCTTTATCAAGAGATCCATGAGAGGACTTAATTTTGAGAGCCTGGACTGTGTCTCCATGAACATGACTCATCAGATAAAATGCTCACATCAAGCACTTGGATGTCCAGAATCTCCACAGGGGAAAAGACCACCTTCCAACTGTGCCAGGTGACAAACCGTTCCCTATCAGTTAGTAAACCAGAGGGCTGGGCTTCCGGAATCCTGAAGGTGCAGTCAGTGCTCTGTTGTTGATTAAAGATGGAATTACTTACCTTGATGGCACCCCAGCAAGAGCTTCTCAAATCTGTGTGCAAACCACTACTCTTATCGTCCTGCTGGCAGTTTCATTCAGTCAATTATGAGTCAGTTTATTAAAGGAGGTGTTACCCCATTTTGCCTCCTTCTTCCATCCCCTTTAAGAATTCTAAAAAATTTTATTTGGCCGCCTTCAGAGCATCAAAATGTAAGACCCAGCAGATATTTATTTGAAGTAAAGGGTGCTAGAATATGGACAGGGCCTCTGAGGAAGCATTCATGAATCCCTGGATTCATGAATCTGGCAGTTTAGAAATGAAGGCAAAATCATCTGGAATTACATGTTGACCTTGTCTTATGTTTCATAATGGAAACCTAAAATACTGGTATTCCGGTGTCCATTTTTAAGTTGAGACCGCTTGGCTTTGTTCCTTCTCATTTCTGCTTTGTGTACTCAAATTTAGTCTTCTATAACCACTGTTTAGGAGTGGGAGAAACAGAAGGCCTAAGAAGAAGTAGCTGATTATAAGGAGCCAGTGATTTGGGTGCTTTTCCTGCTGTGTAGACACAACTGTCAAGGCCTTCGGTCTAGACATTCACCTGCTCCTTCATACCAATCACCCTTTTGCTCTTCCCTCCTTTTCCAGGGCTTATGTCCTTCAACCCCTTCCTCCCGCAGCAGATTTTTACAAATTTTACAATCCAGTTTCTCCCATAATCATTTACAGTAACTGTTCCCTCGATGGTCCTTGATAACTTCTTCCTAATAGTCAATCCATCAGCCAAACCTCAGCCTTTATCCTCCTTAACCCTTCCGTAACTCTCCACCATGCTTAAATTTCTCCAGTCAAACCTTTTCTTAGTTTTTAATCCTCATCCTGTGACAACTCTTCTGATTATTTCCTCTTCATCTCTTTCATTTTTTTCCATCTCATCTTCATGCCTTGAAATGAGAGCATCCTCTGAGCATCTCTTGGTGTCTACTCTTTCTCATGCAGGCTCTGGGGCTTTAGCTTTCATCCCCGTATAAATCATTACTTCCTCTCCAACCTCTCTTCTTAGCTTCATTCTAATTTTCTGAGTTGCATGATAGAAATGTCGGCTTGAAGGTCTGCCTCATATCTCAAATTTAGCAAGTCCAGAACTGAACTCATCATATTTCCCATGCTGCTCTTCCTGCTGGGTCCATATTTCTTTTCATGGGTCCACCATTATCCCAGAAGCCTTGAATCAATTCTGAACCAGTCCCTTTTTTCACATTCTGTTTATAGTCCAAGGCCATCCTAACAAATCTCTCACAGTCTGACTTGCTAATTCTTCTTCATCTCCCCTAGTTCCATCCCCTCCACTCAAGCTGCCATTACCTAACTAGTCCCCTGTGTCCGTTTTCTCTCCTTCCAATCCATCTGTCCACTGCTATCCAGATTAATCTTCCTCATGTACCTACTGGCTTGTGACCTTCCCTTACTATGAAATCTTCCAGAGTTCTTTTTAAAGCCTAACAAAGTAGAAATTTTTTCATTAACCTTAGGTTCCTACAGCTTCTATAGCCAGCTGACATGTGTGTTTTTTAACCAACAGAAGTTTCCTGAGTAAGCCCACACTGCAGAAAACAGAAAGAGGAAAAAAAAAAAAATTGAGTCTCCCACTCTAGTTATATGCTAAGCAACTGAAAAAAAAAAAGTCTTTATCATCAGATGTAAAAAAGTTCAACAGATGTTTGTTAAATAAAATTCAAATAAATTGAATCAAACAAAGAAAACATTTTAAGACTTGCATATTGAATCATATATGGGGAGCAAGAAAGGCAAATCAAAACAAATGAAGAGGAAGAGAACAGAGATATGGAAATAGAAAGCTGTCAAGAGTCAGAGTTTTAAACTTTTCCTTGGTTGTGAAAATTCACCTGTAGTGTCTGAGCCTGAGAAGCAAACATCTTCTTGACTCTTTTTATCCTGTTAGGGAGACTGCTGTGGAAAAGACTTGAACTCTCTCTAGCAGCTATCAGTTCAGTTCAGTTCAGTCACTCAGTCATGTCCGACTCTTTGCGACCCCATGAATCACAGCACGCCAGGCCTCCCTGTCCATCACCATCTCCCGGAGTTCACTCAGACTCACGTCCTTCAAG
>NW_011494797.1:1535299-1550109 GCF_000754665.1 Bison bison bison | reverse complement strand
GCCAGGTCTCCCTGTCCATCACCAACTCCCGGAGTCCACCCAAACCCATATCCATTGAGTTGGTGATGCCATCCAGCCATCTCATCCTCTGCCGTCCCCTTCTCCTCCTGCCCCCAATCCCTCCCAGCATCAGAGTTTTTTCCAATGAGTCAACTCTTTGCATGAGGTGGCCAAAGTACTGGAGTTTCAGCTTTAGCATTATTCCTTCCAAAGAACACCCAGGGCTGATCTCTTTTAGAATGGATTATAGAGGGTCACAAAAGGGCTTATGTATGTCTTCTTGATGAAAGTGAAAGAGGAGAGTGAAAAAGTTGCCATAAAACTCAACATTCAGAAAACTAAGATCATGGCATCCAGTCAAATTACTTCATGGCAAATGGATGGGCAAACAATGGAAACAGTGACAGACTTTATTTGGGGAGTCTCCCAAATCACTAGAGATGATAACCGCAGCCATGAAATTAAAAGACGCTTGCTCCTTGGAAGGAAAACTATGATCCTAGACAGCATATTAAAAAGCAGAGACATTACTTTGCCAACAAAGATCCATCTAGTCAAAGCTATGGTTTTTCCAGTAGTCGTATATGGATGTGAGAGTTGGACTATAAAGAAAGCTAAGCACCAAGAAGAAAATTAATGCTTTTGAACTGAGGTATTGGAGAAGATTCTTGAGAGTCTATCCTAAAGGAAATCAATCCTGAATACTCATTGGAAGGACTGATGCTGAAGCTGAAACTCCAATGCTTTAGCCACCTGATGTGAGGAACGGACTCACTAGAAAAGACCCTGATGCTGGGAAAGATTGAAGGTGGGAGGAGAAGGGGATGACAGAGGATGAGATGGTTGGATGGCATCACTGATTCAATGGACGAGTTTGAGTAAACTCCAGGAGTTGGAGATGGACAGGGAAGCCTGGCATGCTGCAGGTCATGGGGTCACAAAGAGTCAGACATGACTGAAAGACTGAACTGAACTGAACTTAATGTCCTCTTGATAATAATGTAAACAAATGAAAATAGATTTGAAATAAACACATGGAATGAGCTATCTGTTCTTAAGTTTGATACTTGAAGGACTTAATTTTTCTGAAGTTCCTCACATTAAATAAGGGTACTTTATGTGTGTGTTAATGATCATTTCCCAACCCTAGCACTATTGTTATTTTGTGGCAGGTAATTCTCTATTATGCTTCCCAGGTCACTCAGTGATGAAGAATCTGCCTGCCAATGCAGGAGACGTAGGTTTGATCCCTGGGTTGGGAAGATCCCCTGCAGACAAAAATGCTTGCCTGGGAAATCTCATGGACAGAGGAGCCTGGCAGTCCACAGTTCATGGGGTCACAAAGAGTCAGACATGACTTAGAGACCAAATAATAACAACAATTCTCTATTGTGGAGGTCGCCCTGTGCATTGTCAGATGTTTTGTTGTTGTTTGATCAGTCGTGTGTGACTCTTTGTGACACTGTAACTGTAGCCCACCAGGCTCCTCTCTCTGTGGAATTTTCCAGGCAAGAATACTGGAGTGGGTTGCCCTGCCCTTCTCCAGGGGTCGGATATTTAGCTGTATCCCTAAACTCTACCTACTAGATGCTAGTAGCATTCGCGGACCTCCTTCCAAGCTGTGTCAAATAAAAATGTCTCTAGACATTGCCAAGTGTCCCCCGGGTAGTAAAGTCTAAATTTAGATGGAGATACGTATATTTAGAACGCATATTTTCCCTCCAAAAGCATTGAAAATGGCCAGGCTAACCCATTTTCCCATGGAAAAGCAACTGGACCCTTTTTTATTTCTTCCTTCCAAAACCCCTCCTGTTTACATTCCTTTAGACTGAGCTTCTAATCAGTTTGTACTCTGCAATATTATGCAAAATTTTTTAACATCCATAATACTTGACAGCTATGAAACAGACAAGACTCATGGGCATCATTCCAAACCACCTCTTCGAATGAATATACAAATATGGAAGGAAAGAGCCCAACTGTCCAAATTCTGATAACTCCTGATTGGGGTCTAGTGAACACTTGAGTCGTAAACATCCCCTCATTATAACAGAGCAGACAGATGCAAAAAAAAAAAAAAAGAGCATCATGCTGAAAAACATTTCTATACTAGAATCCATTTTCCTTTTAAACAAACTCCCACACTGTTCAACACTAATCTGTGTACCTGAAGTGCATTTTATGTTATTTTTCATTTTGCCCTTATGCAAACACAGTACCGGGCTATAGATGCACTTAATTATTTTTAATGGTAATGGTCTTATTCGTAATACTCATCCAAGGGTAGAATGAATCCAGAATGTTAAATGAATTTTGAGTAGAATTACAGAGAGGCAGCAGTTGCATTGGAACGAGGACAGTTGTCACCCCCTGATACTCACCTGCCACGTGACAGATTATTAGGTATAGAACTTTGACTCCTCATACTACAAAATCTCATCCTTACAGGTCACCAAAACCCCTTGGAGAGGTTACTATTCTATTTAAGATGTAGATAAAGAGAACAAAATGAAAATTTACTATTCTGGAAACCTGATTATTTTTTAAAAATAACCACTATCCTCTAGTTTTAGCACACATAATAATTTTGTTCTGACAAATCTACAGAATTTAAGTTTAAAATTGCTTTTCCTGTAAAAGCTTACTGAAACGAAACCCTGTTTTGATCAAGGCAATAGAATATGTTTCTATTCTCCAAATAAAAGATGTGTTAAAGGAACCTGTGGCTGAGTGGTCTGTGGCTGAGCTCTGTGTGTACTTTATACAATGACTGTCAGTATTGGCCATCTGTCAAATGTATTTAAACTCAGCTCCCTTATTTAGCCTGTGTTTATTACAGCGCAAGACCAATTTGTTACTCATGAGTCTCTCACTCTCCCTCTTCCTATTTATTATTCAACTTCTTATTTGTGTGTAGAGTGATGTAGCTCCAAATTTGAGAATCCCACACAATGTGACATTGTATGTGCACCAGCAGCGTGACCGAGGCCGTATTTCATGTTCTATTTTTTGGGGGTTGCTGATTATTCTACTGGAACTCTCTAAATTTGCGGGATCTATAAATAATGCTTCTTCTGATGTTAATTAGCTCTATTCATACATCCTCTTTATTATACATGTGATATACAGTATATATGGCTGTCCTTTGTAGTCTAGATAATGCTGCTGATGGTGGTTCCTATCTCTGTGGCTGCCACTGCAGGAAAGAGCAGCGTGGGCCACGCAGCACATCCCACTCTGCATACACAGGGCAGTATTCAGAAATGAGAAATGCCCATCTTCAATTAGCACTATTATAATAGTCTTCACTTCCTCCTGCAGCAAAGACACCAAGTTTAGCGTATTTTATCAAAAATTTTATGCTTTAGCCTCTGGACTCCAGGCTAATGCCCTGAGCCACAAGGTCAACACCCATGCTAGAAAAAGAAGGAGGGGACCCAGCCTGTACGGGCAAAACAATGGATCATGGGTTAAAGAATGCATTCTTATACATCTTGGACCTGCTGTAAATTCTTCTTTCAATCCACTAGCTTCTCTTAAAGTCAAAGCAACTTTTATTCTTAAATATAAATACCTTCTTTACAAAGGTTAATTGATATGTAATAGGGTTTGTTTTTTTTTTTGAAGCTGAGATACTGCTTGTTAAAGGTAAACTTTATGTCAAAACTTAAGGTTTTATATGTATATATACATATGCATACATGTAATTGTATGTCTGGATATACATATCATACACATAGAAGGTTAAATCCAGAGTGGAAGTCAATTTGGTTCTTACTGCCCTACAATCCCTACCAGTGTTTCTGAGGACTTTGGGGAGTACCCTGTTACTACCTGCAGTCCACAATGTAAAGCCCGTCTTAATAAATAACTTAAAGTAGTCATCAAATGCTAATAACAATTTGCACTTGATGTATGCAATTGTACACCAGTACCAAAGCTTTCACACTGTCTTGCCTCCTAGAGACAGATCAGAGCTCTCATCTCCATTTGAAAGAATGACAGACTCTAAAAGAGAGGTGGCACTTGAAGGGAGACCCAGAGTAGTGGATATAATGTGGAAAAGGTGGTGTCTAGTGGAAACGGATGAGATATGAGCATGTGGAGGAGTTCACTGTAAATAGAAGAATAAGCAGCAAGACAAGGAGAACGTGGGGGAGATGTGAGGTCACATGATGACAAGGGGAAATGGTGGGAGTGAAGGAAGCTGCCAACATTTATGTGTCAGTCACTAAGCCAAACCTTTCACATGTTGTCCCCCAAACGACTGTAGGAGGTCAGAAGTCTTATTTGTCCCATCTCAGAAAGCAGGAATCAGAGCTGGAGCATGTAGTGGACAGACAGATAGCAGTGCTGAACTTGAAGTTAGCCTCTGGACTCCAGGCTAATGCCCTGAGCCACAAGGTCAACACCCATGCTAGAAAAAGAAGGAGGGGACCCAGCCTGTACGGGCAAAACAATGGATCAAAAAGTCAGAGATTCTTCTAAAGCCTCTCCCTTACATCTGAGCTGATAGGTGTGGTTAGTGTGACACAGAGAGTCTGGCCCTGCTCTAGAGGAAATGAATCCTTGTCCCCACTCTGTCATAAACTTGCCTTTAGACCTTTAATCTTTTCCCTGCGTTTATGTTAAAACAGTCTGCTCAATTACAAAATTTTTGTTGTTCAGTCTCTGTCATGTCCAACTCTTTGCAACCCCATGGAATGCAGCACACCAGATTTCCCTGTCCTTCAGTATCTCCCATAGTTTGCTCAAACTCATGTCCTTTGAGTGGATGATGCCATCCAACTATCTCATAATCTGTGACCCTCTTCTCCTCCTGCCCTCAATCTTTCCCAGAATCAGGGTCTTTTTCAGTGAGTCAGTTCTTCCCATCAGGTGACCAAAGTATTGTAGCTTCAGCTTCAGCATCAGGCCTTCCAATGAATATTCAGGGTTGATTTCCTCTAGGACTGACTGGTTTGATCTCCTTGCTGTCCAAGGAACTCTCAAGAGTCTTCTCCAGCACCACAGTTCAAAACCATCAATTCTTCGGCCCTCAGCCTTCTTTAAAATAAGGAGGCTAAGATAAATGATTTCTTCTGTCTTTTGCAATGTCTTCCATCTTCCACAATATTTGTATGAAATTTAAAGTGATATGCAGAGCCTGCTGAGGGCTGAGGTCACAACATCTGCTGACCATGAAAGCCACGTTGGCCTGACACCTGCCAACACTGGCTTGCAAGTGTATCCCGAACCATACCCATCTGTTACAGTTTTCCTCCACAGAGAAGGTAATTTTTTTCTCTGAAGTATAGTTCACCTACAATGTTGTGTTAATTTCTTCTATACAGAAAAGTGACTCAGATACACATCTGTACATTATTTTTCATATTCTTTTCCATTATGTTTGTCACAGGGCATTGAATATAGTTCCATGTGCTCTACAACAGGACCTTGTTGTTTATCCATCCCACATATTGAATAGTTTGTCTCTACTAATCCCAATCTCCCAATCCTCCCCTCCCCGACCTACCCCTCCTCCCCTGTGGAAACCGCAAGTCTGTTCTCTATATCTGTAAGTCTGTTTTTGTTTTGTAGATAGGTTGATTGTGTCATATTTTAGATTCCACATATAAGTGAAATCATATGGTATTTGTCTTTCTCTTTCTGACTTTGCTTAGTATGGGCTGGTACTTTTGTACTCCAAGCCTCCCTGAGTAAGCACTGGAGCTGATGAATGACCTGAGGAGTTGAATGAGGTCCTCTGTAGGACTTTCCCTTCTGAGCTGGCCTCCTCAGATCTCATTCACATTCTGTTCAATTCAGTTCAGTCGCTGAGTCGTGTCCGACTCTGTGACCCCATGAACCGCAGCACGCCAGGTCTCCCTGTCCATCACCAACTCCCGGAGTCCACCCAAACCCATATCCATTGAGTCGGTGATGCCATCCAACCATCTCATCCTCTGTCGTCCCCTTCTCCTCCTGCCTTCAATCTTTCCCCGCATCAGGGTCTTTTCCAATGAGTCAGCTCTTCGAATCAGGTGGCCAAAGTATAGGAGTTTCAGCTTCAACATCAGTCCTTCCAATGAACACCTAGGACTGATCTCCTTTAGGATGGATTGGTTGGGTCTCCTTGCAGTCCAAGGGACTCGCAAGAGTCTTCTCCAACACCACAGTTCAAAGCATCAATTCTTCGGTGCTCAGCTTTCTTTATAGTCCAACTCTCACATCCATACATGACCGCTGGAAAAACCATAGCCTTGACTATGCTATGCTATGCTAAGTCACTTCAGTCGTGTCTGACTCTCTGTGACCCCATAGACGGCAACCCACCAGGCTCCCCTGTCCCTGGGATTCTCCAGGCAAGAACACTGGAGTGGGTTGCCATTTCCTTCTCCAGTGCATGAAAGTGAAAAGTGAAAGTGAAGTCGCTCAGTTGTGTCGGACTCTTAGCAACCCCATGGACTGCAGCCTACCAGGCTCCTCTGTCCATGGGATCTTCCAGGCAAGAGTACTGGAGTGGGGTGCCATTAGACGGACCTTTGTTGACAAAGTAATATCTCTGCTTTTTAATAGGCTGTCTAGTTTGGTCATAACTTTCCTTCCAAGGAGTAAGCATCTTTTAATTTCATGGCTGCCGTCACCATCTGCAGTGATTTTGGAGCCCAGAAAAATAGTCAGCCACTGTTTCCACTGTTTCCCCATCTATTTGCCATGAAGTGATGGGACCAGATGCCATGATAAAAGAAAATATCCAGTTTTGATTCCTTCAACTTAAGAGATCTATAAAGAAACAAAGTTGCATAAAGATCAGAAGGTGATACATTTGAAAAGCTACCATTTAATATACATTTATCACATCCAACAAGGTACTCAGCCTTTCACCTACTACACTGTCTCTTATTAACCCTCCCAACAAGCAAATAATTTAGGCACCACTGCCCCATATTGCAAGACAAGAAGTAGAAGCTCAATGAGATCTGCATTAGGGCCATATCACCTTAAGTAGCAGAGCTGAAATCCAAATGGAGGCAGGGGTCTCCTTGACATCATAGCCTTCTCTGCTGTTTTATAATCAAATTGTAGAGAAACAGGTGTAGTAATTTAAGAATGACCTCTAGATATGAAAGGAGTTATTTTGTAAAAGTCTGTGACTGGATATTCTCTGTATTATCTGAGAATAGAAAAAAATGTGCTCTATTTATAATATGAGAAATTTGAGTCAGTTATTAAAAAAATAGTTTTTTTTGACAAAACCTATATATGTAACTGGTCTTTCCTTGAAAGGGCTTATGTCAGCTCCCTTTGAAGTCCAAGCAGAACAAATTCTACAGTGGGTCTTAACTTTTAGAATAAATTCACTTTTACCGGTAAGTTTTTAGGGCACTGAAAAGCCTAATCTGATTGTCTATTGCTCTGTAACAAAGTACTTCAAAACTAAGAAAAAAGGAGCTGTGTTATCATGCCTGTGTTTCTTTTGCCTAAAATTCAGGCAAAGAACATCTAGGAGGGACTTCCCCAGGGGTCCAGTGGGTAAGACTTTGCCTTCTAATGCAGAAGGTGCAGGTTCTGTCCCTGGTCAGGGAGCTAGGATCCCATATGCCTCATGACCAAAAAAGCAAAACATAAAACAAAAGCAATAATGTACCAAATTCAAGAAAGACTAAAATAGTAGTCCACATCAAAATAATAATAATAATCACCTTAAAAGTATAGCTAGGTCAACTCTTCTTTATACTCTGATGTCTGGCCTCACCCAGGGTGACTTGAATGATGGGAAGGGGTGAGAATGGTTCAAATGAGGTAATGGATCTAGTATCTTCTCTCTGGCTAGTTTCCTTAGTTCTTCTTCACATGTCATCTTTTGGGATTATGATGCATAAGATGGCTTTTTTATCCACATGTCTAGCCTTTCAGCTGGGATGGCTGCACAGCTGGGAACTGGCAAACCATCCCTCTCTCTAGCTCTTTACATGCCCTCTTCATGTTGTTATCTTGAGGTTCTTTACCTCATAGAAGTATCAGGGCAGTTGGACTTTTTCCATATCACCTGGCTTCCAGGAAGCATTCCAAAGCTATAAGGATCCCCAAAATCTAGTCTTAGAGGACACACAATGTCACTTCATCTGGGGCCACACAGATGTGTCCAGGTGTCATGGGGGAGGGGACTAGACATTGTCCAGGTATAAATACTGAAAGCCTTGGATGTTTGGAGGCCATCTTTGGAGACTAGCTTCATAAGCCCCATGGAATTTTAGGGTTGAAAGACACATAAGCACTACAGAAATAAACCATTCATCTAAGGAAAAAAAAAAAAGAAGAAGAATATACTAGAAATAGCCAAATAGTCTTCTAAACTACCCAGGATGATTTTGTCTATGGATTAAAGGTAGTTAATGGAACCCCAAATATTCTAACATCTCCCTAGGCTGAAAAATTGCATAAATCTCCAGTGAATTACATATTATTAATTTGTCTTTTCCTATATATAAAGGTAAAAATTGCTTGGAGCTATAACTTGTAACTTTCAATTTGCATCTTCATTGCGCCAGGGAAGGCTGCTATGTGACACATATGTTTGACTATCGTAGCTGAAAATAAAGTAGTATGGGTTTAATTCTATTGGCAGGAGACCAGCTTTCCATAATTTTAGCCTCATGAATCGTTATGGGCCATAATTCAAATTTAATGATCTGACTCATTGAAATGATAAGATCCCAGCTTTGGGCAGGCATTTTGTTGCTTCTCATAGGAAAGTCTATTACTTTACATGTCATGTACTCCCTCCTGCTTCCTGTGCACCTTTAAATAGAAGGCAGATGCTGTCAGCTGGCCCTACCCAGTGCAGATGATTGAGTCACTAGAGCTTATGTGAACACGTGTGGTTCTGTATTTGAATCTAGTAAGCCCATTGCTAATGACTGTACAGTTCAGAGATTTCACTGTTGACAAAGACCATATGTTTCCCCGGCAGCTTCCTGTGTAATGTTCTGTTTACTGTATATTCAGCAGAGAATTTGAATAGCTTTACCTGGAGCAAAATATTCTATCCACAGGCTGGGTGATGAGATGTGCTACCCGAAATAGATAAATGTTTCTGAAATACATGAGAAGTGAGTTCTCTCACTAAGACACTCCTGAATGAGACAACTTTGCTGCTAAGATATAGTCTCTTGGCCTGTTAGTGGATACCAAGGGGGAATTAGGTTGAGTCTCATATAAAACAAAACACATAAAAACTAAGATTAGTTTTACAACTTAGCCAAACACCTTCTGTTGACAATAAAGACCAGGGATAATGACTTAATTTCTTTTACCTACTCATAGTCAGGAAGGTTGCCTCTTACTTGTCCACTGGCATCTTGAAGTTATTTGGGCTATAGTGTTTTACTTGGTAAGCAGATAGTGAAATCTGATCCATTTGATTGACTGGAAAATTACTGAAATAACAGGGAAGGTTCTTATAGCAGTTTGCCTCTTTGTCCTACTGTTCAGACTATTCAAGACCAAAAGCATGGAAATTTTGATGGTTTAGTATTAAGAGAATACATCCTAAAAATATTCATCAGAGTGGAATTCTGGATCCACAAAGTAGTAAAATGTGACTTCAGAAAATCACTTCATCTCTCTTAGCCTCTGTTTCCTTCTTTGCCAAAAGGAGGCGGTAACACTCTTTGACTCCTTTAGATGACAGTAAATGAATAGAATAACTCATTCAAACATTTGAAACAATTCCTGATATATAAGCACTGAATTAATATGAACTTTTATTCAAATCATTGGAATTTTTTTTTGGTCCATGAGTTAACTGTGAATATTATTACTCAAAATTCCAATTTTACCCATGGAGGCATCTGCCAGTCAGACTCACCTGAAAATTGAAGGGATGAAGGTGAGAATACAGGGATGTTTTGAAGTTAATGTACTGTAATACTTGAAGATGACCTATCACTGACCTCATCTACATAGTGTGGGCAATTAATTCGATTTGGCTTCTTCATTCAATTCCTGCACAAATGCTTGTGTTCTAATCGTTAGTCGTATCCAACTCTTGCAACCCCATGGACTATAGCCTGCCGGGATCATCTGTCCATGGGATTCCCCAGGCAAGAATATTGGAGGGGGTTGCCATTTCCTTCTCCAAGGGATTTTCCCATCCCAGAGATTGAACCCAGGTCTCCTGCATTGCAGGCGGATTCCTTACCAACTGAGCCTGCGTAGATGTCTATAGTTAAAAGTCCAGCTTTCAAGTGCTTACAGTAGCAACTTGCAGCGGTGGTCAGTTCAGTTTCACTCCCACTGCAGAGTAAACTTGATAAACTGGACAGTGAAGGCATAGGTGGAAATCCACTCTGATTACTGTAAATCTGTATCCTGAAATATTAAACTCCAGAGAGAAAATGTTCTTTGGTAGTTTTCTTGAAAGACCAGTGTGGGAATAGGTTATTTATATATTTGTCTCAACCAGAGCCCAGATTTTAGGGTTTCTTTAGTTTATTCTTAATGAAACAAGAATGTATAAAGTGTTCAGTTCAGTCGTTCAGTCATGTCCGACTCTTTGCAGCCCCATGGACTGCAGCATGCCAGGCTTCCCTGTCCATCACCAACTCCCGGAGTTTACTCAAACTCATGTCCATTGAGTCGGTGATGCCATCCAACCATCTCATCCTCTGTCCTCCCCTTCTCCTTCTGCCTTCAATCTTTCGCAGCATCAGGGTCTTTTCCAGTGAGTCAGTTCTTTGCATCAGGTGGCCAAAGCATTGGAGTTTCAGCTTCAGTGTCAGTACTTCCAATGAGTATTCAGGACTGATTTCTTTTAGGATGGATTGGTTGGACCTCCTTGCAGTCCAAGGGACTATTCAAGCCCACATCTCTTGCCCTTCCTGCGCTGGCAAGTAGATTTTTTATCACTAGTGCCACCTGGGAAGCCTCATAAAACAAAATAGTTTAGGTTCAAATACTCCTAGCAACAGTAATAAGGAAAGTAAAAGAGAAAGATCCTCAAATCTTCATTTCTTTCAGACTGACAAGGCCTCGATATAATTATGATTGTATCAAAGAGTTGATTTTCTTCCTTCACTCAAAGAAAAAGCCAGCAGATTCTCACTTCTGGAGTCAAATTCAGAGTCATTGCTGTGGCCCAGACAAAGATAATTCTGTTCAAGTCATCGAGATAGACAGGCAAGTCGCTTCAGTCGTGTCTGACTCTTTGCAACCCTAAGGACTGTAGCCCCCCAGGCTCCTCTGTCCGGGGAATTCTCCAGGCAAGAATACTGGAGTGGGCTGCCATGCCCTCCTCCATGGGATCTTCCCAACCCAGGGACGGAAGCAGCATCTCTTACATCTCCTGCATTGGCTGTGTGTGTGTGTTTGTGTGTGTGTGTGTGTGTGTGTGTGTGTAATTATAAGTACCAGAGACAGGAGACCATGTTTCCATCTTATCGTATTAGCAATTTTCAGGGCTAGTAAGGCTTTCCTGAGGAAGAAAACAGTGTATTCTGTTGAGTGCTCTTGTCATTGACAATCTCCTCACCCTTGTGGATACTTCAAAAAGTTGTGTCAAATCCTCACTGTCTACAATGGTTTTGCTCTTGTGATACAGCCTTGGCTCTTTTTATGCTTGCCTTTCAGGTCAAAAGCCAGAAAGTCAGGCTCTCCAGAAGTCTGATTAGCACTTGAACTTCAGGAGATTTATGACCATAAGACTTGATTGTTAAAGCAGTTTTATTCAAGGACAGATCATTTATTCTGTGGACAGTGATATTTGTCTTTTGTCATATTTATCTGTTTTCTACTTAAAATGTATAACTTTGCTAATTCTTTTTGTTTCTGTTGATAATGCATTTTTATTTAGAATGTTAATGCTGTCATCCTCAAATGAAATGTATCATCAGTATAATGTGAATTTTGAAAAAAAAATCTCTAATTAGTATCTTACAGGCAATGAGAGAATCTGACAATATACCGACTATACTGCTGAATATATGACCTTATTTTAAAACTTAAGGCCTACCTGTTGCCCGATATTTATTATTTGTCTACTCTATACCAGGAAGCTTTGGGCAGTGCAGAAATTACAAAGAAAAAGGTAACTAGACCTTCTTGCCCTCAAGAAGTTCAAGGTCTAGTTCAGCCCTGTCTCAGAGGTATAATGTGAGCCACATTTGTAATTATAAAAATTCTAATACCCACATTAAAAAAAATGAAAAGAAACACACTAAATTAATATTAATAATGTATTTTATTGAAGTCAATATATCAGAATATTATCTTAACATCAAAACAATTTTATAAGTTACAAATTATGTAGTTTTTGTTATTTTTTTCATATCAAGCTTTTGAAATCAGCATGTGTATTAATCTCAGAAAATTTCAGTTTGGTAAAACCACCTTTTTAAATTTAAATTTATTTATTTTTAATTGGAGGATAATTGCTTTGCAGTATTGTGTTGGTTTCTGTCATATATCAACATGAATCAGCCATAGGTACACATATGTTGCCACCCTCTTGAACCTCCCTCCCACCTCCCTTCCCATCCCAGCACTCTAGGTTGTCACAGTTCAGTTCAGTTCAGTCGCTCAGTCATGTCCGACTCTTTGCAACCCCATGAATCACAGCACGCCAGGCCTCTCTGTCCATCACCAACTCCCAGAGTTCACTCAGACACGTCCATTGAGTCAGTGATGCCATCCAGCCATCTCATCCTCTGTCGTCCCCTTCTCCTCCTGCCCCCAATCCCTCCCAGCATCAGAGTCTTTTCCAATGAGTCAACTCTTCGCATGAGGTGGCCAAAATACTGGAGTTTCAGCTTTAGCATCATTCCTTCCAAAGAAATCCCAGGGCTGATCTCCTTCAGAATGGACTGGTTGGATCTCCTTGCAGCCACAGAGCTCTGGATTTGAGCTCCCTGCATCATACAGCAAATCTCCACCGCTACCTAATTTTACATATGGTAAAATGTATATGGTAATGTATATGTTTCAATGCTACTCTCTCAATACATCCCAGACTCTCCTTCCCTCTATGTCTGCATCTCCACTGCTGCCCTGTAGATAGATTCATCAGTACTATCTTTCTAGATTCCACATATATGAATTAATATATGATTTTGTGGAAAAACCACATTTCAATAGCCTGTTAGTCTAACATTATTTGGACAGCATAGGTCTGGCTGTTGGAATAAGAAGGGCAGTGATCATAACCACAGATAATGGAGACATGACCATGGCATTAGGAGGGGAGAGGGCACCTTCAACAGCTTGGTACGAATTGGATAATCAAGCTCTGCTTGCAACTTAAAGTCATACTTCATCTGTTTTAAATGAAAATGAAGAGCCATCCAGGCCATCTTAGTTGTCAGAATATCGATTTTGGAGTCAAGTTATGGTTTGTGTTCCAGGCTTACCACTTAACTGTTTCA
Organism: Bison bison bison; assembly: GCF_000754665.1. Lineage (NCBI taxonomy): Eukaryota > Metazoa > Chordata > Mammalia > Artiodactyla > Bovidae > Bison > Bison bison. Next base: position 1,536,706 of record NW_011494797.1, on the reverse strand, counting down.
ATTCCTTTGGCAAGTACTAGCTTCTTTAATGCTCAGTTTCCTCTTGGTAGCATCCTGATGAGTTTAACGTGAGACATGTATCGGGCACATGGACTGCCATGTGGTACATATACGTAGTGAATGTTCAGATCAGATCAGTCCCTCAGTCGTGTCCGACTCTTTGCGACCCCATGAATCGCAGCACGCCAGGCCTCCCTGTCCATCACCAACTCCCAGAGTTCACTCAGACACGTCCATTGAGTCAGTGATGCCATCCAGCCATCTCATCCTCTGTCGTCCCCTTCTCCTCCTGCCCCCAATCCCTCCCAGCAACGGTGTCTTTTCCAATGAGTCAACTCTTCACATGAGGTGGCCAAAGTACTGGAGTTTCAGCTTCAGCTGAAATTTCTTTCCTTCCAAAGAAATCCCAGGGCTGATCTCCTTCAGAATGGACTGGTTGGATCTCCTTGCAGTCCAAGGGACTCTCAAGAGTCTTCTCCAAAACAACAGTTCCAAAGCATCAATTCTTCGGCGCTCAGCCTTCTTCACAGTCCAACTCTCACATCCATACATAACCACAGGAAAAACCATAGCCTTGACTAGACGGACCTTTGTTGGCAAAGTAATGTCTCTGCTTTTGAATATGCTATCTAGGTTGGTCATAACTTTCCTTCCAAGGAGTAAGCGTCTTTTAATTTCATGGCTGCAGTCACCATCTGTAGTGATTTTGGAGCCCAGAAAAATAAAGTCTGGTGGGACCAGATGCCATGATCTTCATTTTCTGAATCTTGAGCTTTAAGCCAACTTTTTCACTCTCCACTTTCACTTTCATCAAGAGGCTTTTGAGTTCCTCTTCACTTTCTGCCATAAGGGTGGTGTCATCTGCATATATGAAGTTATTGATATTTCTCCTGACAATCTTGATTCCAGCTTGTGCTTCTTCCAACCCAGCGTTTCTCATGATGTACTCTGCATATAACTTAAATAAGCAGAGTGACAATATACAGCCTTGACGAACTCCTTTTCCTATTTGGAACCAGTCTGTTGTTCCATGTCCAGTTCTAACTGTTGCTTCCTGACCTGCATACAAATTTCTCAAGAGGCAGATCAGGTGGTCTGGTATTCCCATCTCTTGAAGAATTTTCCACAGTTTCTTGTGATCCACACAGTCAAAGGCTTTGGCATAGTCAATAAAGCAGAAATAGATGTTTTTCTGGAACTCTCTTGCTTTTTCTCTGATCCAGTGGATGTTGGCAATTTGATCTCTGGTTCCTCTGCCTTTTCTAAAACCAGCTTGAACATCAGGAAGTTCACGGTTCGCATATTGCTGAAGCCTGGCTTGGAGCATTTTGAGCATTACTTTACTAGCGTGTGAGATTAGTGCAGTTGTGTGGTAGTTTGAGCATTCTTTGGCATTGCCTTTCTTTG
>NW_011494797.1:1534927-1535199 GCF_000754665.1 Bison bison bison | reverse complement strand
TCTTCATTTTCTGAATCTTGAGCTTTAAGCCAACTTTTTCACTCTCCACTTTCACTTTCATCAAGAGGCTTTTGAGTTCCTCTTCACTTTCTGCCATAAGGGTGGTGTCATCTGCATATCTGAGGTTATTGATATTTCTCCCGGCAATCTTGATTCCAGCGTGTGCCTCTTCCAGCCCAGTGGTTCTCATGATGTACTCTGCATAGAAGTTCAATAAACAGGGTGACAATATACAGCCTTGACGAACTCCTTTTCCTATTTGGAACCAGTCT
>NW_011494797.1:1516885-1534827 GCF_000754665.1 Bison bison bison | reverse complement strand
GATGTTTTTCTGGAACTCTCTTGCTTTTTCTATGATCCAGTGGATGTTGGCAATTTGATCTCTGGTTCCTCTGCCTTTTCTAAAACCAGCTTGAACATCAGGAAGTTCACGGTTTGCATATTGCTGAAGCCTGGCTTGGAGCATTTTGAGCATTACTTTACTAGCGTGTGAGATTAGTGCAGTTGTGTGGTAGTTTGAGCATTCTTTGGCATTGCCTTTCTTTGGGATTGGAATGAAAAGTGACCTTTTCCAGTCCTGTGGCCACTGCTGAGTTTTCCAAATTTGCTGGCATATTGAGTGCAGCACTTTCACAACATCATCTTTCAGGATTTGGAATAGCTCAACTGGAATTCCATCACCTCCACTAGCTTTGTTCATACTGATGCTTTCTAAGTGAATGTTAGTAGCTGCTTTTTAACTGCTTGAAAGAACATAGTGCAAAGTATACTAAGTTGCCGGGGTCCAGCCCCGGCTGATCCAGGGTATTCGAAGCAGGGATGGCGTCGGCGACCTATTTATTTAAATATTTTATCAAAGATATAAAGAGTAATAGGATGAGGATAGCTCAGTAGGAAAATTCAGTGGAGAAAAGAGGCTGAGTAGCTTGGTTTATGCGGGAGACCAATAAAACTTCAAGACAAGAAGCTTGCACCACTTACGTAGGCTGCAGGCGTCCTTCCGTTCTCCCGAAGGAGAGGAGACACTGAGGCCTCCCCGGTCGGATCATAGAAGCCCAGGCATAATTAGTAAGCATGGCGGGTTCCGCGCTCCAGATGGAGACTCAGCCAGAGTGAAAGAGAGAGAGACATGGGGAGACCAGTATTTCGAGAAACTGATCCCAATTCTTTATTTTCCAGAGTCTGTTTTTATACACTGAGATGTTATACAAAAGTCATGTGGGGACAGCAGTCCTGACTTTTATTAAAGTCAGGTGCTTCACACAAATGTATACAGAGGTCTTAGGGGTGTTACATCATCTTCTGGCCAGGGGGAGCCTGCTGACAATTTACAACCCTCTCCTTGTGACAACGGTCAGTCAACCAGGACACTTATTTCTCCAGGGGTGATTATTCTTAAAACAGATGCCACCCAAATAAAGTTACATTCCTATAGGGTGAGGGTGTAGTGGGTTTTAGTTAAGGAAAGAATTTACTTAGCCTAAGGTCTAATGTGATTAATATCAAAGGTTAATACTTATTTCTTCTATATATTCATTAATGTGTGTAAGGGCAGGGGATGTGGAGACTTAGCAACAAACATTGGCTCAACAAATGAAAAACCCTTCACCAATACAATTTCTAATCAGCCCATTATACTTATACTAATAGTTTTCTAACTTTTCTAAGGAACCTGTTTTTAGAAGGTTTAAAGCATCTCGTGCCTCTCACGGTTGGGAGGCTGTGAGCAATCACATGTGGCCGGACAAGCCTGTCAGGCAGGCTAGAGAACCTTCAGAGGAGTTTGTAGGTTAAAACACTCTTATCACGCCCATGAATTATTATTAACTGGAGCTCTAAGTTAACTCCTTCTCCGAAAGAGGTGGTGGGGGACAGCCCCCCGTAAAGTCAGAGGTGTAGGTGAGAGCACAAAGTAGTAAAGTAGGCAGGCTCTGGTTATGCGGGTAGATGCTCGAGGATTTCCAGGGGGACTCCTGAGGCTCGATCCCGCCTTTGCGTATGTCGAGACTCCTTCCTCATGACCTTTGCCACGGGCGGAGTACCTCACTCTGGCCCCCAACACTAAGTGTAAAAACAGACAAGTTGTTCTCAACACTGGCTAAACCTTAGAATTTTCTGGGAAGTTTTAAAAAGTGACAAAGGGAAATTCAAGAAAGATATAAATCCAATGACGCTTCAAGGAAAATGACATAATTGCAGAAAGTAGCAAATTCTACAGGATAATCTATTTATTTCCAAAGTAAATCAATAGTAGAAGATAAAGGAGGGCTTAATTGGAGGGCAGAGATCTGTGTAGATTTTTAAAGATCTTCTGGCTTTAGTAACCAAATGTGATGTTTCTGTTTATTTAAATTTATTCAAAGAAATCAACTGTAGAAAGACATTTCTGATAAAAAAAATATCATATGTTCTATGATATCAGGTAATAATAGAGAATAATTGTTCATTATTTGTGAAATGGTGATGCCTGGAATTTGCTTTAAAATGTTTAAGCAGAAAGGGAATAGGTCAACATGTATGGCAAAATCTTGGTAATTGTTGAATCTGACTTGTAAGATTCAGTACCACTTTCTCTTCTTTTGTTGAAGTTTGAAATTTTTCATAATTAAAAAAATGCATACTTATTAAGTAATATTTAGAAAATGTCAAAACGAAACACCACTGTTTAACAATGGGGCATTGCTGTCTTTTAAAAGCTTCTGAAATAAATCTAACATATAGCCACCATTGACAGTTAGAAGCCTTAAAGGCAGGTACCAATGTTTATAGGAAGCGAATCTGAAGGAGAAGGCAGGTGTCATGCTATCATAAAAGTTATTTAAGGTTATTGAAAGCCAAAGTTTTAAGCTGACAAACAGTGTGGTCATACTCACATTTTATCAAAAGACCAATCTTGGCAGAGATGTTGAGAATGGGTGACTTAATAGGTGAATTGCAGGCAGGGAAAAAGATAGGCACAAAATGATGAGAATCTGGACTCAGAGAGTGAATGCATATATTTAAAGAGAGAAACAGGGCATAATAGCCATCTACGAGGTAGGACGTACCAAAATTGTTGAGATTTTGGCCAAGGTGGGAAACTAGTGTGGAGAATACCAGAAGAAGGAGAATCTGATGGTGCCCTATTTACTAATGAAATAAAGAGTTGGAGGGGCCATTTATTAAAATGAAAAATCTTGGCAGGTTTTCAGGGAACAAAGAGGGAAGGCATGGCTTCTGTTATGATTCATATAAATTGAGGTCATAATGGAAATGCCATATGTAGGCAAGAAAAGCAAGTTGAGAAGGATCAGCAGATATTGTAGAACAACCAGTTTATTCTACGATTATCATAGAATAACTGTGCTGAAGGCTATCCTTGTGTTATCTCAGAAATCCTCACTGCAGTCCTCTGAGGAAGGTTCTGTAATGATGTCCATGTGACAGATGAAGAAACTATAGCGTACAGTGATTCAAGGACTCACAACAAGTAGGTGCATGCTTGAGGGCTTGAAGCTGTCCAACTCCACAGGCTGTGCTTTTTATCATCATGCTATAGACAGAGTATTAAAAAAGAGAGACATCACTTTGTCAACAAAGGTCCTTATAGTCCAAGTTGTGGTTTTTCCAGTAGTCATATACAGTTGTGAGAGTTGGACATAAAGAAGGCCGAACATCAAATTGATGCTTTTGAACTGTGGTGCTGGAGAAGACTCTTGAGCATCCCTTGGACTGCAAGGAGATCAAACCAGTCAATCCTAAAGGAAATCAATCCTGAATAGTCATTGGAAGGACTGATGCTGAAGCTGAAACTCCAATACTTTGGGCACCTGATGTGAAGAGCTCATTGGAAAAGACCCTGACACTGGGAAAGATTGAGGGCAGGAGGAGAAGGGGGCGGCAGAGGATGAGATAGTTGGATGGCATCACCAACTCAATGGACATGAAGTTTGAGCAAACTCTGGGAGATGGTGGGGGACAGGGAAGCCTGGCATGCTGCAGTCCATGGAGTTGCAAAGAGTTGGACACAACTTAGCGACTGAACAATAAATAAAGCATCCAGAGTGGTAAATTGATTTGGAAATGGGAAAAAAAGGACAAAAATAATAGATTTGTTGGCTTTCATATCTAGAAGCTAAATATTTAGAGATGCAAATGACCCATAAACACAATTCTGATAACGAGAGCTGTTCATAATTAGAACATTTTTATTGAATAGGATGTTATTTCATTAAAGGATCTATTAATATCTTTTCCAATATTCTAATGGTCTTGCAAGCAGGGCACATAAGTCAGATTAATCTGCTGCTTATCATAATGCTAAAAAGAATGGCTGATTCGGAGTTTTGTTGCTGTCACTTATATTTTTCTTTGAAGGAAGTTTTGTGTACATAGATGTCTCTAGAAGTTGAGAAATGATAAGGCGAGTCAAAAAAATCAGCATCAATGGTAGCATGAGTGTTTAAGGATATTGATCTGCATTACCTGAGGATCCCTTTTTTTCTACCTTCTCTCTTTAAATTTATAAGAGTCTCTTTCCCAGACTGATATAGAAATCACCAGAATCCTTTCCTCATCTGTAACTAATAATCAAAGTGAAAAAGATAACTGTTAACATTAACCTTTTTAAAAAGTACTTTCCCAATTAGAAAGGGATGTTTGTTTTCATACTCCCCCCCCAAAACTGTTGTCTATGCTCTAAAGCTTCAAATTATCAGTGATGATTAAATATTTCATTATATTAGGGTATTTGGAAAATAGGAGTAAATAGGAAAAGCTCAAATTTTGTAGTAAGGTGTCCTAGTTTTAAATCTTGGTTCCATCCTTCCTGGTTTTGGGACCCTGTGCGTGCTCAGTTGCTTCAATCTTGTCCTACTCTTTGTGACCCTATGAACTGTGGCCCGCCAGGCTCCTCTGTCCATGGGATTCTCCAGGCAAGAATACTGGAGTGGGTTGCCGTTTCCTCTTCTAGGAGATCTTCCCGACCCATTGGATCAAACCTGCGTCTCCTGCATCTTCTGTATTGCAGGTGGATCCTTTACCCACTGAGCCAACTGGGAAGCCCCTTGGTACCCTAGGCAAGTTACTTAACACTTCTGATTTGAGCTTGCCTAGTCATGAAAACAGAGCTTCCCAGGTGGCTCAGTGGTAAAGAATCCACTTGCCTGCACAGGAGGCATGGGTTCCATCCCTGGGTCAGGAAGATCCCCTGGAGGAGGAAATCACAACCCTCTCTGGTATTCTTGCTTGGGAAATCCCATGGACAGAGGAGCCTGGTGGGCTACAGTTCATGGAGTCACAAAAAAGTCAGACACGATGTAGCATCTAAAACAACAACAACAAATCATGAAAATGGGACTAAGTATCATGGTGACATTTGGCCAAAAACTGTATTCATTTTCTACTGCCAAGAAACCAACTTCCCCTGAATTTAGAGGCTTAAAGCATCACCATTTTTTTTTTTCCCCCAGTAGAGGAGGTCATAAATCCAAAATGAGGCTTACTGGGCTAAAGTCAGGTATTGGCAGAATATGTCCCTTCTGGAGTTTCCTTGCTTTTCTCAGCCTCTAGAAGCCAGCTTAGATGTCTTTGTTTGTGGTATTTCCTCAAATCATTCCCCATCCTCTTACTTGTCCTGTTGCATCTGCTATTTGTAACATGCACACATTGCTCTCTACACGTGTTACAGGGAGACAGTTCAGTAAATGGCAGTGGTTCTCAAGCAGGGGCCATTTTGCTCCCCAACATGGAGATGTCTGGACACATTTTTGGTTGTTACAACTTGGAGATGGTTGGTTGGCATCAGCACATGAACTTGATCAAACTCCGGGAACTAGTGAAGGACAGAGAGGACTCACATGCTGCCATCCGTGGGATTGCAAAGAGTCAGACCCAACTTAGCAACTGAACAGCAAAAACAACAACCTGGAGGGGCTGGGTGCCACGGGCGTCTAGTTGATAGAGTCTAGGCATGCTGCCAAACATCCCGCAGCACACGTGGTAATTCCCCACAACAGATGTCCTCCCTAAAATGGCAGTCCTGAGACTGAAAAAACCCTGGTATCTAGTTTAAGATTATTCATTCCAGAGTTCAAAAGCCTGGCTTCACACCTGGATCCACCACCCCTAAGTTAATCTTGGCCATGTGTTGCCTCCTCTCTGAGCCTCAGGTGCTTGGTTTGTATTTCAGTGTTTTCTACCTATGGAATGGGAATGATAATTGCACCCACTACATAGAGTTCTTGTGAGGAGTGAATAAGATAATGTATGTAAAGCTCTTGGAATAGGGCTTGACTCATGGTGAGCATTCAATAAGTGCTAGTTCTCATTAGTGCTGTTACTAGCGCTCAGTAAAGAGCAGCAATTGATTTTTGACTGTGCTTTTCAGACGCCCTTCAGAATATACTGTTAACAAGCGTAAGTGAAACCTTGTCAGTGTTTTATAAATACAATACATTTAAATCCAACAGTAAGCCAAAGTTTTCCCCAACCATGGTTTAGAAAATCAAGATCTTTGTAGAATCTTAAGACCGGTTGATGAGATATCTAAACCCCAGCCATCGCCATGGGGTGAAAGAGGACAGACCTTTCACCAACTCTTTCACCAGCTCTCACTTAGGCCACAGTGAAGGACATGAGAGTCAATAGCTTCATATCTCAGAGACTGTGTATCAGGTGGTCAGACCTCGGCAAATCCACTTAGTATGATGTGCTTCTGGCTAACATAATATACTTTATTGGTTTCAGTGGATACATGTAAATTAAGAGACTTAGGAAATCACTAGTTTTACTGTGGTATAATTTCTTTCCTTTTGAACATGCCAGTGTGGTTTTAGAAAATATGCTTGCAATGCTGTCTTCCAACTCTGAGCTGTCCAATATGGTAGACACTAGCCACATGTACCTGTCAATCACTCAAAATGTGGCTATTTCAAATTGAGATGAGCTGTTAAGTATAAATTACATACTGTATTCTGAAGATTTAGCATAAAGCAGAATATAACCTTTCAATATTTTATGTTGTTACATATTGAATTGTATTTTGGATATATGGAGTTGAATAAAATGTATTATTAAAATTCAATTTTACCCATTTCTTTTTATTTTTTAAATGGGACTATAATAAAGTTTAAAATTAGATATATGCTTCACAATTAATACCTACTTGGCAATGCCGTGCCAAATTTTCCTCTATTGCTTTTTATTGTATTGTTGTATTATTCGGAGTCAGACACACTATGAAATAATATGTTTTAAATAAATACAGCATACCAATGGACACAAGGAGGAATTGCAAGGGAGTTCAATTAAAAGGTGAGATTTCTGTTACCACAGGTACTATTTCTCAAGGCTTAATTTGTGGACCATCTGCATCATATTCCCTTGGGTTGACTGTAGAAAATGCATATTCCTAGTTTTCAGTTAGCTACAATTACTCAGAATCTCTGTGTTCAGGAACCTGGATTTTTAACAAATTTCTGCTTGGTCCTCACTTGCACTAAAGTTTGAAATCACTGACAAACTTCTCAAGACTAAAGAAAGAATAAAGAGACAAATACGTAGACACGTGAACACCGGTATCACACATGATAGCGTGCACCACCATACCTACCAACTAGTGTCGTGGATATCAGTGAGTTGCATTTGGGTGGTAGAGGATCTCAAATTCCAATAAAATTTCCAAAGTCATGGTGTACCTCATAGCTTTATGGGATACATAGCTTATCCAGAAAACATAAATGGGATTTAGCCATCTCTGTCTTCACCCTGTTAAGTTATTCATAGGCCAAACTGCAAGAAAAGGTGTTTGTTTCTTAGAAGAAAACAGTGGTTATAAAGTGTCTCTTTTGAACAACAAACTTTATTGCAGGAAAGCGGTGTGTATGTGTATATACACATGTGTGTGTGTGTGTGTGTGTATATATATGTATCTTTTATTACTGAGTTAGCTAAATAAAGTACATATTAGAAATCCAAAGAAATCATTTGTGTGATAAATAAGCTTGCTTATTACTAAGCTACTATGATTATAGCAGTTTTATGAAATTTTAATTACATTATGCGCCTACTCAAATATTGGTTTGGGCATTAATTGAGTTACTTGAGAAGCATTTTATGAAATGGGAAATAAAAATGAAATGGTTTATTTACTTTTCCCAATGCATTAAAATAAAATTCACTAGGGAAACTCATAAGAATAAAATGAGAGCCCTACCTAGAAATCTCATTCAGTAGAAACCATGAGCAGGTTTTCAGCTGTACAAGTTACCTTCTATGATTAAATAGCATCATGATTATGCTCACAACAATGCTTAACATACAGTATATATAACTTAGAAGTAAGTTACAGTTTACTGCTTCTTGCAACATCATAAGCTGAGAAACCATACGTTGTAGTTATCAGGTGGGCAAGATGCTTCTTGCTGCTGCTGCTGGTAAGTCGCTTCAGACATGTCCGACTCTGTGCAACCCCCATCGATGGCAGCCCACCAGGCTTCCCCGTCCCTGGGATTCTCCAGGCAAGAACACTGGAGTGGGTTGCCATTTCCTTCTCCAGTGCATGAAAGTGAAAAGTGAAAGTGAAGTCGCTCAGTCGTGTCTGACTCTAGCGACCCCATGGACTGCAGTCTACCAGGCTCCTCCGTCCACGGGATTTTCCAGGCAAAAGTACTGGAGTGGGGTGCCATTGCCTTCTCCGAGATGCTTCTTAATCCTATTCAAAACCAGTGTCTTTTTTTGTTGGGTCGAGGAATTAATAGAAAGAATGGATGAAAAGATGGTAGTAAAATTGTAAGAAGTAGAAGGAAGGTAAAGTCAGAGACTGACATTGAATTGAAGTCAGAGCTCCGCATGGTGCTATTGAATGTTTTCTGTTCCAATGATTTCTTTCCTGTTATAAATTACATGCGACAGTGACTTTGCTAAAATCCTAGATGTCAAACTATTGTATTCCTTCATATTTATTTATTTTTTAAATTATCCTTAAAGGATTCTAATTTCAAGTTAGTATCCCGATTGGGATGAAAATTTCAAGGGATAGCCAAGTATTCACTTTATTCAAGAACAGCCTTTAAACAAATATTGTCAGCTATATGGTGACAAATTACTTGTCAGTTATCAAATCAGTTGTGTCATTAGACATTTAAAAGAATGTTTTTTGGAACCTAACTGGAACACCTCTGAACTGGCTCTATATTTATGTGATAACCTTAAAAACTACCTCGAGAGCACAAGTTTTCACCTACCTGTGATACTCTGAAAATTTAAACTATCTTTATATATAATATTATTGCCTCTTTATATAAAATATAATATTATATTAAATTTATTATATAAAGCCTATATTAATGGGCTTCCTGGTGGCTCAGTGGTAAAGAATCTTCCTGCCAAGTGCAAGAGACATGGGTTAAATCCATGGGTCAGGAAGATCGCCTGAAGCAGTTTCAAAATGGAAGCACACTCCAGTGTTCTTGCCTGGGAAATTCCATAGACAGAGGAGCCTGGTGGGCTACAGTCCATGCGGTGGCAAAGGGTCTGACACAACTTAGGGACTAAACAGTTACCTTTTAATAATAACTTCTAAGAAAGAGAAACTATGTAAATGCTCACAAAATTCAATACTTAGGGCTTTCCTGATAGCTCAGTTGGTGAAGAATCCACCTGCAATGCAGGAGACTCCGGTTAGATTCCTGGGTTGGGAAGATCCGCTGGAGAAAGGATGGGCTACCCACTCCAGTATTCTTGGCCTTCCCTTGTGGCTCAGCTGGTAAAGAATCCGCCTGCAATGCGGGAGACCTGCGTTCTAGCCCTGGGTTGGGAAGATCCCCTGGAGAAGAGAAAGGCTACCCACTCCAGTATTCTGGCCTACAGAATCCCATGGAGCCTATAGTCCACGGGGTCACAAAGAGTCAGACACGACTGAGTGCCTTTCACTTTCTAAAGAACTTTTGATTTTTAAAGACTTTTACAAATATAGAGTTGCCTTGCTTAAAAAAGAAATTATAATACCCCCAAGCAGTTGTTGTTGCTGTTCAGTCCCTTAGTCGTGTCTGACTGTTTACAACCCCATGGACTGTGGCACGCCAGGCTTCCCAGTCTCACTGTCTCCTAGAGTTTGTTCATACTCATGTCCATTGAGTCAGTGATCCCATCCCCGACCATCTCATCCTCTGCTTCTCCCTCTTCCTCCTGCCATCAATCCCTCCCAGCATCAGGGTCTTTTCCAATGAGTCAACTCTTCACATCAGATGGCCAAAGTATTGGAGCTTCAGCTTCAACATCAGTCCGTCCGATTGAATATTCAGGGTTGATTTCCTTTACAATTGACTGGTTTGACCTCTTTGCTGTCCAAGGTACTCTCAAGAGTCTTCTCCAGCACCACAGTTTGAAGGCATAAATTGTTTGGTGCTCAGCTTTCTTTATAGTCCAACTCTCACATGTGTACATGACCACTGGAAAAAACCAACCAGTTGAAACAGAGACAGAAGATCTCTTATGATCTTAACTATGGTAACTAACCCTTTAAGATAATTCCCATGGCATGCAAGTTTATTCCAAATATTGATATACTTTAAATATTTTAAATTAATTTAAGTATAGCCACTTTTTCTTAATAATTGTCAAATAAAACTCTGAAACAGAAAGCAAGCCCAGTTGATGTTCTAGTCCCTATATAATGTATTTAAGCATTAAAGCCTAAAATACTAATTAAAGTCAACCAGTTTCATTTCAGTTAAATTTGAACTCCAGTGATTCTTTCTTAATTTGTAGAATTAGCTACAAATTAACTAACTTAACTGCCACAGCTGACTGACTCATAAATTTAATGTTCATAGATTGTTAAGACTTCAGGGAACTTATCATGTTATTGTAATGATTGTTTTTAAAAATGTTGTTATTATATATATATATATTGGTTTGGTTGAAAAAAATGCTGTCCAGAATATAAAATTCCAATGAGCAAGATTTTTCAGGCAAATAAAAAGAGAGAAACTTAGAAAGGCATCAGAAAATTGAATGACAAAGAAAATCCTCTTGATGTTCTCAGAGCTTTGGGAGGTTATGAGGGTGACAGATTCCAAATTAGAAGCATTCAATTCACATATTTAAAAAAAATGGAAAAGGATTTCTTTTGCAGAAAAGGAAGAAACATCAGGGCATATGAAAAGGGATCTTGCAGTTGAATCCTGACTGACTTGCAATTAAAAATGAAAGAGCAATTAAACATGTCAGAAAACATTCGATTCTCTATGCATTGGGCATGCCTGAATAGATTGTCAAAAGATAGAAATTCTCCTTTAATGTTTTGAGAAAAGCACTGACTTGCCCAATACATATTAGGGATAAGGAAAAATTTTTAGAAGTGTTTAATATAAAGCCAAAATTTTCACATTGTGTCTTAACCACTTTACATTTACATAGGAAATAAAACGCTTTATTTATTCAGATAAAATCTTAAGAGTGATGTTTTTCCATTTCTTTATCTCAATTCACATCTGCTGACATGACAGGTGAGTTAAAAAAACAAAAGTAGCAAAATTTTAAGGATACTAAACAGTCTTTTTTTTTTTTTCCGTTGTTTTTTGTTCAGTCCATCTCTTCGTGACCCCATTGGACTGCAGCATTCCAGGCTCTTCTGTCCTTCATTATCTTCCAGCATTTGCTCAAACTCATGTCCATTGAGTCAATAATGCCATCCAACCATCTCATCCTCTGCCACCCCTTCTCCTCCTGCTCTCAATCTTTCCCATCATCAGGGTCTTTTCCAATGAGCTCTTCACATCAGGTGGCCAAAGTATTGGAGCTTCAGCTTCAGCATCAGTCCTTCCAATGAATATTCAGGACTGATTTCCTTTAGAACTGACTGGTTGGATCTCCTTGGGAATTTCAAGAGTCTTCTCCAGCACCAACACCACAGTTTTAAAGCATCAGTTCTTCAAAACTCAGCCTTCTTTATGTTCCAACTCTCTGTATTTTTTTCATATTAATGAACAAATGCATACTGCTAACTGTATAACATATAGTATCTTACTTCATGCTCACAAATACTGGAAAGTAAATATAAACATTTTCTCCATTTTGCAGAGAGGGAAACTGAGGCACAGAAACCATAATCACCTTTCAGAGCTCACAAGGTCAAGTGGCACAGCGGTGGTTTTTGTGGAAACTCACTTAAATTTACCTTTCTTATGTAGATTAAGAAAAAATATGTATAATTTATGTAAAACAGTGGGAAGAAAAGTTTTTTCTTCAATTTTTAAAGATATTTTTATTCTTGCTCTGCACTCCTAAACCATTTTATTTCAATGTCTGGTTTGATACTAATTTTCCACCTTGCATTATTTACACACTCTTTTTATGTTCCCGTTGAACTGTAAAATTTAACTAGTTTCTTAGCTTTATTCTTTTTCTACATACATCTATTTCAGTTTCATAAAAAAGCCATTTCTTAAAAAACAAAAGGAAATACCATATTTGTCTTTCTTTTTCTTTTTTTTTCTCTAGCCTTTTTCCACCTTCGCTAGTTTTTTGTTTTTTTTTTTTTTGTGGCAGAGAAAGCCTCCTCTGTAGGCTTTACAGACAAGTTATTAGATGTAGTATGGGTGGATGGATGTTGGGATAAATAGATTTCAGGTATTACAAATCACATTGAGTTGAATAATGCCTTTAGATCTTAGTGTCAGATACAACAAATAAATATCAGAAAAAAAGGATGAGTGAAACGTGCTTATAAGTACACTTATAATTAAGCATTGAACACTGAACATATTTAGTATCATTTTAAATTTTAGGCATGATAATGGTATTGTGGTTATGTTTTTCAAGAATCGCTTGAGATCAACACATAGTGAAATATTTGTGAATGAAATTAAAAGATGTCTAGCACTTGATTTAAAGTAATTGACCCTCATGGGTCAATGAGTGGAGAGTAGACATCCAAGACTGGTTTTCTTAATAATTGCTGAAGCTGAGTTATAAGTGTGTGGAGGATCTCCCTGTTTCTCTAGATGTTAGAGATTTTCCAAAATTAAAAAAATAATAATAAAAATTGAGAAGAGTTTTGATACATAATTGGTACTTTATAACGGAACAATCTCACTTCCCACCTTCTCATAAAGTGCTATCATTAAATGTGAGCAACAGACCCTAAAAAATATGCTGTAACACAAACATATGCCATGCTTGATTCAATAAACACACTGAATATCTAAAATATCCCATACAAAACTTCTGTTATATCTGAAATACAAAATGTTTGAGCAGCTACATAAAAAAGAAGTCAAGACTTAAATTTTCAAATGAGTAAGTAGAAATTGAATAGTGTAGTAGAATGCTGGTGGATGCAGAAAATATTGTTCTTCTGTGATCTTTAACATCCTTTGTAACTCAAAAACTTGTTTTTTTCGGATCCACTGGCCCACCATGTGAATTTATCAGAGAGGTGTCAGTTGTGGCCTGTGATTAGGGTACAAGCCAATGGTTTGAAATGTTGGCAGTGGCAGTCCAGAACGCTACTTCTGAGATATATTTTGACACTCTTGTCAGTAGTGGCTTTTGTTTTTATTTTCAAAGCCGTGTATAAAACATGGAAAAGATGAGTGATTTCTGAAGCAGTCAAAATATCAACTTCTTCCACGTGAATGAACCAAGGCACGTTTTTGTGCAGCTGCTGTGCCTGTCCTTAGAGAGAGATGATATGCCAATCATTCCAGTCCTAATAAGACCATCCAGGAAATGGTATATTCATCCCCAAAGACACTTAAATATATACTCTTTTGTAGGATATATCTCAGGTTTCCAGGGCCCTATCTGAGAGAACAGGTAATATATTCTTAGCTTGGTTACTCTGTATGACTTTAAAACGTATGTTTAAATTGGTCTTTAAAAATGTATAGAACTTTAGTATGGTGCAAAATGATGGTTAAAATCAGTTTTGATTATTGTATTATTATTATTATTATTTTTAGTGAGTATTTCCTTTGCAGAAAAAAGACAACTTTATTATTCATCAGTAGGTTGCTGGATTACCAGTGTAATTGTCTGGAAAGTAGTTTCATTTTTTTCGTAGTAAAACTGAGATGTAATCGTTGACTCTTAGAGTCTTTGTCCGGAGAAGGCAATGGCACCCCACTCCAGTACTCTTGCCTGGAAAATCCCGTGGATGGAGGAGCCTGGTGGGCTGCAGTCCATGGGGTCGCTAGGAGTCAGACACAACTGAGCAACTTCACTTTCACTTTTCACTTTCAAGCATTGGATAAGGAAATGGCAACCCACTCCAGTGTTCTTGCCTGGAGAATCCCAGGGACGGGGCAGCCTGTTGGGCTGCCGTCTATGGGGTCGCACAGAGTCGGACACGACTGAAGCGACTTAGCAGCAGCAGCAGCAGAGTCTTTGTCTGTGCCCAGTTGCTTCAGTTGTGTCTGACTCTTTGCAACCCTGTGGACTGTAGCCCTCCAGGCTCCTCTGTCCATGGGGTTTCCCAGGCAAGAATACTGGAGTGGGTTGCCATTTCCACCTCCAGGGGATCTTCCCACTCAAAGGACTGAACCTTCGTCTCCTGCGTCTTCTGCATTGCAGGTGGATTCTTTACTCACTGAGCCACCTGAGAGACCCAGAGTCTCTCTTTAGCAATTCCTAATGAACAGAAATCCCTTACACGATGCCATCTGAGCTGGTCAGCCATATGTAGGGAAGATATCTGAACACTGAAGAGAATCCCTAAGTCTGAGCTGGGATGCAAAGTTTACCATCTCATTACGTCCTTGTCTTAACGTGGAACTTAGCTAGTGTCCTCATTCATGATCACAGAAAGCCTTTCACACAAAGGGTAGCAAGCTAAGTTAGTCATCTATTGCTTCAGAACAAATTACTCTGAAACTTATTTAGTATCTTAAAACAACACACATTTATTTTCTTCAAGTGTCAATGGTCAGGAACTCGGGTGAAGCTTAGCTGGGGGTCTCTACCTCAGGGTCTCTCTTAAGGCTACAGTCAAGGTGTCAGTTAGGTCTGTGGTCTCGTTTGAAGGCTTTCATGGGGTAAGATCTGCTTCCAAGCTCACCTGTGGCCTTTTGTACTGAGAGCCTTAGGTCCGCATTGACTTTTGTTGGAGGCTTCTGGTGGTTCCTTGTCACATGGGCTTCTCCACAGGGAAACTCAGCACATGTCAGCTGCCTTCCCACAAACTGAGCGGGCAAGAGAGGGAAGGAAAAAAGCCTCCCATGGGGCCCTCTCTTTGCATGGTTTTGATGACCCCAGTATCTGTGGATTGCACATAGAGTTTCTGTGTCTCTCTTCATCCAAAAAAAATGTATTTAGCTTAAGGCAAAAACAATAAATTCTGGTCGTAGGAGTGAATAGTGATTCTCTCTCAATTACTACACAATTCCATGCAGTGCGTGCTCTACCCAGAATCCCATCTTAGAAAGATAGGGGAGTGTCTAAAGGTAGTAAATAAGGCAAAAATTGTTAGAGTCAAAATCAGATGCCTCAAGAAGCTGGCTTATTCCACTGAGAACCTACATACCAGATAATCACGACTGACACAGTAGTAAAAGTCACATCCCTCATTCACACTCACAGGGGTGCAGACTTCATTCAGTAGGATCGCCTGCATCTAAATCGCAGAGTTCCTCATAGGAAAGCCTGAGGTTTCCATTGCAGCCGTATTGCGGTTCATTTCTGCCCTCTGTCCACATCTGTTCATCCAACTCTTAGTCCTCAGTAAACCTTCCGCACTCAAATATTTGCCTCAGAGTCTGTTTCCAGGAACCCAACTGAAAGATGCCTGCAAACTCAAACATCGGGAGCTTTAAAAAAAAAAAAAAAACCACACACACATTTTTCCCTTTCCCCGTCTCTCCAGTCTTGTTTCTTGTGACTGTTCTACTCTCCTGCACTAAAAAGCCTCAAGAAATGGGCAGGCACTAACTCTCACCTGAGGATGAGTTAGCAGGAAGAACTAAGGACAGGTGAAGGAGGGAAGGCTCTAATTTTGCACATTAGTAGCCAAGGCTATGGTTTTTCCAGTGGTCATGTATGGATATGAGAGTTGAACTATAAAGAAAGCTGAGCACAGAAGAATTAATGCTTTTGAACTTTAGTGTTAGAGAAAACTCTTGAGAGTCCCTTGGACTGCAAGGAGATCCAACCAGTCCATCCTAAAGGAAATCAGTTCTGGGTGTTAATTGGAAGGACTGATGCTGAGGCTGAAACTCCAATATTTTGGCCACCTGATGCAAAGAGCTGAATCATTTGAAAAGATCCTGATGTTGGGAAAGATTGTGGGCAGGAGGAGAAGGGGACGACAGAGGATGAGATGGTTAGATGGCATCACTGACTCAATGGACATGGGTTTGGGTAGGCTCCGGGAGTTGGTGATGGACAGGGAGGCCTGGCGTGCTGCAGTTCATGAGGTCGCAGAGTCGGACACAACCGAGCACTGAACTGAACTGAGACACTGTCCTTGTCCTGGCCCTCTGGTTTGATTGAAACACTTTTTAGGAATGATGTGTTATTTTTCCTGAAATAACTCAGTCACAAATCCCACTGCTAAGCTCTCCCATCCCCAAACACCCCCCTTCTTTGAGGTTCCATGCTAATACCTGCTAGCTTTCAGTGGTTCTCTGCATGCAGCCAGGCCAGTCGTGGGATGAAATGCCACTCTACAAGGGAGTTTATAATTCCAGCACATCTCGAGTAGCGGGAACAAATTCTAGTTGTGTCTATCTCCTTGGTAACTTGAACAAAGACCAAATTTAAACATAAGATGCATGGGTGTCTGTAAAGTCACTTCAGGTCATGTTCAACTCTTTGCAACCCCATGGACTGTAGCCTGTTGGGCTCCTCTGTCCATGGAATTCTCCAGGCCAGGATACCAGAGTGGCTTCCCATGCTCTCCTCCAGGGGATCTTCCTGATGCAGAGACTGAAACTGTGTCTCTTATGTCTCCTGGATTGACAGGCAGGTTCTTTTCCATTAGTTCCACCTGGGAAGCCCCAAATATAAGATACCTAGGTTTTATTTTTCTTGTTTTACAGCCACTAGGCAGTTTAAAAAAAATATACCTTATCCATAAGGACTTTCAGTAAGTATGATATTTTTTATGTTGTTGTATTTCAAAGGGTCTGTTAGTTGTAATTTGTAATTCTTACGGGGATGAATATTGCTTTTTATTGTGTTTGGTGAGTCATGGTCATGGTGAGTTGTTTATAGTTTTGATTGTAGGCTCATCCTCAGTAGGACTTCACCTGTGGAATAGTAGGTAAATTGGACTTTGGGTGAGTCCTTGCAGAAAAGATTTGTGTGGGCTTCCAATAGACTTCACAGAGGTGACACTGACTGGGACCATTTTTGCAAAGAATCCTTGGATCACAGAAGTGATATAAATTTGCATTTCAAACTCAAGTGAGAACAAGCCCAACGTTAAAATTTTCTAAAGAGTCTGGTTTGTCTTTTCCTATTCAGAGCTTATATTGTCTCACTTGTACGCAGTTCAGTTCAGTTGCTCAGTCATTTCCAACTCTTTGTGACCCCATGAACCACAGCAGGCCAGGCCCCCCTGTCCATCACCAACTCCCAGAGTTCACCCAAATTCATGTGCATCGAGTCGGTGATGCCATCCAACTATCTCATCCTCTGTCGTCCCCTTCTCCTCCTGCCCTCAATCTTTCCCAGCATCAAGGTCTTTTCTAATGAGTCAGCTCTTCGCATCAGGTGGCCAAAGTATTCGAGTTTCAGCTTCAGCATCAGTCCTTCCAATGAACACCCAGACTGATCTCTTTTAGGATGGACCGGTTGGATCTCCTTGCAGTCCAAGGGACTCTCAAGAGTCTTCTCCAACACCACAGTTCAAAAGCATCAATTCTTTGGCGCTCAGCTTTCTTTATAGTCCAACTTTCACATCCATACATGACCACTGGAGAAACCATAGCCTTGACTTGATGGACCTTTGTTGACAAAATGATGCCTCTGCTTTTTAATATGTTATCTAGGTTGGTCATAACTTTCCTTCTTAAGAGTAAGTGTCTTTTAACTTTATGGCTGCACTCACCATCTGCAGTGATTTTGGAGTCCAAAAAGATAAAGTCAGCCACTGTTTCCACTGTTTCCCCATCTATTTGCCATGAAGTGATGGGACCAGAGGCCATGATCTTAGTTTTCTGAATGTTGAGCTTTAAGCCAACTTTTTCACTCTCCATTTTCACTTTCATCAAGAGGCTCTTTAGTTCTTCTTCACTTTCTGCCATAAGGGTGGGGTCATCTGCATATCTGAGGTTATTGAGA
>NW_011494797.1:1515512-1516785 GCF_000754665.1 Bison bison bison | reverse complement strand
CATAAGGGTGGTGTCATCTGCATATCTGAGGTTATTGATATTTCTCCTGGCAATCTTGATTCCAGCTTGTGCTTCTTCCAGCCCAGCGTTTCTCATGATGTACTCTGCATATAAGTTAAATAAGCAGGGTGACAATATACAGCCTTGATGTACTCCTTTTCTTGTTTGGAACCAGTCTGTTGTTTCATGTCCAGTTCTAACTACTGCTTCCTAACCTGCATACAGGTTACTCAAGAGGCAGGTCAGATGGTCTGGTATTCCCATCTCTTGAAGAATTTTCCACAGTTTATTGTGATCCACACAGTCAAAGGCTTTCGCATAGTCAATAAAGCAGAAATAGATGTTTTTCTGGAACTCTCTTGCTTTTTCCATGATCCAGCGGATGTTGGCAATTTGATCTCTGGTTCCTCTGCCTTTTCTAAAACCAGCTTGAACATCTGGAAGTTCACAGTTCACATATTGCTGAAGCCTGGCTTGGAGAATTTTAAGCTTTACTTTACTAGAGTGTGAGATGGGTGCATTTGTATGGTAGTTTGAGCATTCTTTGGCATTGCCCTTCTTTGGGATTGGAATGAAAAGTGACCTTTTCCAGTCCTGTGGCCACTGCTGAGTTTTCTAAATTTTCGGGCATATTGAGTGCAGCATTTTCACAGCATCATCTTTCAGGATTTCAAATAGCTCAACTGAAATTCTATCACCTCCACTAGCTTTGTTCATAGTGACGCTTTCTTAAGCCAACTTGATTTCACATTCCAGGATGACTAGCTCTAGGTGAGTGATCACACCATCGTGATTATCTGGGTCGTGAAGATCTTTTTTGTACAGTTCTTCTGTGTATTCTTGCCACCTCTTCTTAATATCTTCTGCTTCTGATAGATCCCTACCATTTCTGTCCTTTATCGAGCCCATCTTTGCATGAAATGTTCCCTTGGTATCTCTGATTTTCTTGAAGAGATCTCTAGTCTTTCCCATTCTATTGTTTTCCTCTATTTCTTTGCAATGATCGCTAAGGAAGGCTTTCTTATCTCTTCTTGCTATTCTTTGGAACTCTGCATTCAGATGCTTATATCTTTCCTTTTCTCCTTTGCTTTTCACTTCTCTTCTTTTCACAGCTATTTGTAAGGCCTCCTCAGACAGCCATTTTGCTTTTTTGTATTTCTTTTTCTTGGGGATGGTCTTGATCCCTGTCTCCTGTACAGTGTCACAAACCTCCATCCATAGTTCATCAGGCACTCTGTCTATCAGATCTAGTCCCTTAAACCTATTTCTCACT
>NW_011494797.1:1508031-1515412 GCF_000754665.1 Bison bison bison | reverse complement strand
TAAGGGATTTGATTTAGGTCATACCTGAATGGTCTAGTGGTTTTCTCCACTTTCTTCAATTTCAATCTGATATTGGCAATAAGGAGTTCATGATCCGAGCCACAGTCAGTTCCCGGTCTTGTTTTTGCTGATTGTATAGAGCTTCTCCATCTTTGGCTGCAAAGAATATAATCAATCTGATTTTGGTGTTGACCATCTGGTGATGTCCATGTGTAGAGTCTTCTCTTGTGTTGTTGGAAGAGGTTGTTTGTTATGAGCAGTGCATTCTCTTGGCAGAACTCTGTTAGCCTTTGCCCTGCTTTATTCTGTTCTCCTAGGCCAAATTTGCCTGTTACTCCAGGTGTTTCTTGACTTCCTACTTTTACATTCCAGTCCCCTATAATGAAAAGGACATCTTTTTTGGGTGTTAGTTCTAGAAGGTCTTGTCAGTCTTCATAGAACTGTTCAGTTTCAGCTTCTTCAGCATTACTGGTTGGGCATAGACTTGGATTACCTTGATATTGAATGGTTTGCCTTGGAAATGAATAGAGATCATTCTGTTGTTTTTGAGATTGCATCCAAGTACTGTATTTCGGACTCTCTTGTTGACTATGATGGCTACTCCATTTCTTTTAAGGGATTCCTGCCCACAATAATGGTCATCTGAGTTAAATTCACCCATTCCAGTCCATCTTAGTTCACTGATTCGAAACCTGACCCAAAAATGTCGATGTTCACTCTTGCCATCTCCTGTTTGACCACTTCCAATTTGCCTTGATTCATGGGCCTAACATTCCAGGTTCCTGTGCAATATTGCTCTTTACAGCATCGAACCCTGCTTCCATCATGAGTCCCATTCACAACTGGGTGTTGTTTTGCTTTGGCTCCCTCCCTTCATTCTTTCTGGAGTTATTTCTCCACTGATCTTCAGTAGTGTATTGGGCACTTACCAACCTGGGGAGTTCATCTTTCAGTGTCCTATCTTTTTGCCTTTTCATACTGTTCATGGGGTTCTCAAGGCAAGAATACTGAGGTGGTTTGCCATTCCCTTTTCCAGTGGACATTCTGTCAGAATTCTCCACAATGACCCATCCATCTTGGGTGGCCCCATACGGCACGGCTTATTTTCATTGAGTTAGACAAGGCTATGGTCCGTGTGATCAGATTGGCTAGTTGTCTGTGATTGTAGTTTCAGTCTGTCTGCCCTCTGATCCCCTCTCTCAGTGCCTACCGTCTTACTTGGGTTTCACTTACCTTGAATGTAGGGTCTCTCTTCAAGGCTGCTCCAGCAAAGCACAGCCGCTGCTCCTTACCTTGAATGCAGGGTAGCTCCTCTTGGCCATTGCCCCTGACCTCGGGCATAGGGTAGCTCCCTTGTACCAATGGGTCATTTTATTTTTTCCTTGATACTCCACAGAATGTTAGCTTACTCATATGCTGATAAATGCCTAAAAACAGCTCTTTGGGGAAAAAAAAAAGTATACATATCCCATGAATTATAGCCCACCAGGACTGTAGCCCATCAGGCTCCTCTGTCCATCAAGTTCTCCAAGCAAGAATACTGGAGTGCGTAGCCATTCCCTTCTCCAGGGGATCTTCCTGAGCCAGGGATTGAACCCAGGTTTCTGGCATTGCCAACAGATTATGTTATCATCTGAGCTACCAGGGAAGCCCTATAAAACCATAGCTTTATTATACATTTTAATAACAAGGATACAGTTCATTATTATAAGTAATAATAAAATATAAAATACTCAATTTTAAGTTACATATGGCCAGTTGATTCTCATAGAATGCTTCTGTGGAAATAAAGACCCAAAGATGACAATAAACAGAGGCTCTGTAATTAGAGCTTGCCCTATCATGTCAGCTTTCACATGCACTTGGCAGAGATTCAATGGCATTCAATTTAGGGCAGTGGGAAAGCTTTACAGTGGGGGAAGAGGGGGGTGGGAGGTTTCGGATATGCTCTAATTGGAGGCTGTTGGGAAGAGGAGGCTAAGGAGAAGCTGTCATCTTACATGATGAGGTTGGGGAAGGGGGCATATTTTGTTCTCTCTGATTCATCCTCAGTTGGAAGGCAAGATGAAAAATAGCGAAACTCCAAGACATTGACCAAGTCCTGAGTGTCCTGGGGCAATTGCTGCAGAGCTTGTAGATCAGAGTTTTGTTGCTATGTATGATCTAGTCACTCCATTTGTATATTCAGTCATTCACTTTCATTGATTCGTGCTGAATTCTCATAGCTGTAGCCTGCCTATGGTTGTAACTGACAAATAAGTGCCATTACAGCATGAGTATTGGTTGGTATTTCCATTTTTGTTAGCAAGTGACAACAAAGATAAATGTATGTTGGAATTACATTTGTTAATCAATAATATGAGTGACTGCTGAGTGGAATAAACTGGATTTCAAACACTCAAATTTTTTGGTGCAACTCACAATATATTAAGTATAGACATGCCACACTTTTAAGGTTAATCTTTGTTAGTAACAAAATCTCCATAATGTTCCTAAGTCCAGCCAGACAGACAGTCAAGCAGTAAATGAAGCTCTGTGGCATTTGTCATCTTCTGTAGTATAATGCTAATCTCATGGCCAGTTTCAACGTACCAATGTGATGTTACTGAACACGAGTTTGAAAGGAATGTGTCGAACAACATTTTGTATTATTTTCACTCTAGAGAGAGAATGGACATTAGTAACCACAAATGTAATAAATAATTGGGAAAAATGAATTTTGAGAATTTATTATTTTAATACAATTTATTTTATTGCAAAATTGCATAGTTTAAAATAATGGCTCTGTTCGGCAACACATTTACAAAAGTTGTGAAATTTAACAGTTGCCAACAGATCTTTGATGTAAACACACACAGAGTTTATATCAATAAGCAAAATACTGCTGTAGTCTTCCTGTTTTTGAGAATCTCAGTGTGGATTTTTGTTCCATCTTGCACAGGGCCAGGCCTCATCTCTCACCTTTGAAAATCATTAAAACCCAAAGCCCTTGAATACCTGACTCCCAGCCCTAGGCCCACCCACTCCATCAGGCAGAGAAAGCCTCTTGCTCTTCTTTAGTTTTGCTTTGATTTGGCCCTTGGAGACTTCCCCTACTTTTTTTTTTTTCCCCCAACTTATTATGCATTTAAAACAGTGTTTTTAGAATCTCATCCAGTATGTCTAGGTGTTTTGTCATACAGAGGTTTTAAGATATCTGATTTAAGGATTTAAGAAATATTGCCAGGAATCTGGAAAGGCAGCTGTCTTATAATAGCACTCTGTAGAAATGACTCTGTAGAGGGAAGTGTTTCTGACCTTCAAGATTCATCTTTTCGAGATTTGATAATCACCAAGTTCAACTTGCTTCCTGCATATAAACTTCTTTGGTGATTTTTATCATCTTTGACCTTCAGGAAAGATGCTTTGATTGAGAAAATGAGGTCTAGTCATTTCTAGATGAGCAGACAGTGAAGGACATGCTGTCAGAGCAGATCTGCCACTTGGATGCCTGCCTTGCAGCTTGATGTGGGGTTCTTCAACATATAGACTGCAGGAGATGTTTAAAGGCAAGGCAGTGAAACATTCTTCCAAAGTTAAGACTGAAAGAAACAATCAATCCCTAAATTAAAACATTTACGTAAATCTATGATAAAAAGTGATAAAGTAAAACAAACCATCTGTGGATAAAAATAGATTAATGGAGCTATTTCACTGACTGCTGAAATAGCCTCCTAATTATCAAAACACATTACAAAGAATAGAAAGCTTAACATAGAAAGCAATGAATGGCTGTTCTGAATGTAATTTTTAAAGTTATCAATGTGAACAACTAAAATGCAAAGAGCTGACTCATTAGAAAAGACCCTGATGCTGGGAAATATTGAAGGCAAAAGAAAAGGGGCCAGCAGAACATGAGATGGTTAGAGAGCATCACTGACTCAATGGACATGAATCTGAGCAAACTCAGGGAGACAGTGGAGGACAGAGGAGCTGGGTGTTGGGCAATCCACGGGGTCACAAAGAGCCAGAATGACTTAGTGACTGAACAACAAAAATAAAAATATAGACAACTGAATTGAGTGATGTCTGCTTTTCAGTAGTCACTGTAATGCATTGAAGTCTACATATACTGTAGACTACATACCCTTGAACACAGTCAGACACACATATGTGAATTAACACTGCTTAACATCAAGATTGGGTTGCACAGAGTCGGACACGACTGAAGCAACTTAGCAGCAGCAGCAGCAACAACATCAAGATTGAGTCCCTGGACAAAAGTGTGAGGTTTTCACTCTCTTTTCTATGTTTTACCACCACAAGTTTTCTCTTGTGGTGCCTGGCTCTGTGATGTTTGTGGATTGTGGAAAGTTTTCTGAAATTCTTTTGAGAACTCGGCTGGACCCAAAGGGGATCTCTTTCCTTGGTCAGAAAATGTAGTCTGAGTATGTAAAGCTCAGTGATAGAAGGGCAGATGTTTCTGAGGCTATTCTTCACTTTTCAATTTTCCTTATTGTGTTTAAATGTAAGTAGCATACTTAATTTGACCACCCTCATTATTCAAGGGCATTATTATAGTCTGTGTTATAACTTTTAGGATTCTCTTCTGAGAAGAACAACATATTTCAAGTACATTTAAATTAAAAACAATAATGTCCATCATCAGTTACATAATTTTAATTGGTCCTGAATTGATTTCATCTTGGAGTGGTAGCAACAGACACTTCAACTCATTACCAAAATAAAAATTTAACTGTCAGGCACATATAAAAAGAGCTTCTGTTAATGCTATAGTCTTCCCATCATATTTTGTCTGATTTAAATACATATTCATGTGATATAAATTTCATTTTATGCAGCAATGACAACCAGTTGTGTCAGGCTAGATGGATTTGATTGATTTGCTTAACAAATGTTTTCTTTCAGAAGATCCAATTATTCTTCCAGGCCATCTTGGTGAATGTATGACTTGTTCAGTAGCTTGATTCCTGGCTGTGAATTCATTTAATCATGTTTCACTATAAATTCATGAACTATAGACAGTGGAATCCAAGCCATTTTTCCTTCAATTATTAATAGATATATCCAGTGCTGGGTGTGGATTTAAACTGTTGTTCCTGGTACCAAATATGTTTCATAGCCAAAGTATGATTTAATGCATAATTTATTTAAGGTTTTAGCAAAGATGCAGGAGATGTGCTTTTCCAAATGCAAGCACTCTGAAAACACTGCTAGATAAACACGATACTTTAAGACGGAGTGTGTGAGGCAATAAATGTCATCCCCAACTCAGATAAAAAATAAAATTATATTTATGTGATGATGGAGATTTTTTTTGTGGCATCCGTGCACCTTTAAAACACAGCCAGGATTATTGATGAATATGCCCTTTACCGTCGCCTTGGTTTGCTTGTTTTTTGTTTGCTTTGTAGAGATCTTTGACAGATAAAATTATTTTTCCATTAGTCCTCCTTCATTCCAATTTTTGTTTTAATTCCCATATGTTCTGATATTTCCAAAAGAGTGAGTTGAGATGTAAAACTTCTCTATGGAGATGACAAGCTTTCCTCCCTTCATTTTGAACTGGCATTTGGTATTGATTGAATACTTATCTTTTACCCCAACTTTGGGAACCTTCTATACTGTTGTTCTGTGTTCTGCTTCGTTTTGTTTTGCTCCATATGCAAAGTCTGATCTTTGGCTCAAATTTAACAGATCCAACTTCATCTTTAATATTTTATTTCATTTCAAAATGTGCTTGTTTTTGTAGTCAATGAGAGATTTCAGTAATAGTCTGAGACACTTCCTTAGTGCCTATAACCTGCAATTTGGAAAATAGAACAATTTCCAGTTATTGACTTGTGTTCTGTTTTGCCTGATACAGGCAATGACATTTTTTCTTGGAAACGTCAATAGATTTTTGCATAGGTGTGTGCACACGTTTGTATGTGAGTGTGTATGAATATCTAATTATGGTTGAATGCCTAATAAGAATGAAGTGAAAAGACCCTAATATTTTACTGACATAAAATCTGAGCTTTTCAAGAATCCTTAAATTCACAAAAAATGTATGTATGATATGTGAGTAGTGGTCAACAAAGTGGAAGTGAGAAGGATGTAGTCAACATTAACCAGACTCAGTCATTACTCAAGTGATACCTTACACCAACCTTATAGCTTGGTGAGTTTGAATTGGGTTCCATGAAATAAAAATGTCTAAGAAAGTCTAATAGAGTTTACCAAGTGTTAGAAGAAGAAATGAAGAGTGAGTGTTTACTGAGTACAGAGTTTCTGTTAGGGATGAGGAGATTTTCTGGAAATGGATAGCTGTGATGGTGGCATAACATTGTGAATGTACTTATTGTCACTAAATTCTACATTTTAAAATAGTTAAAATGATAAATTTTGTGTTGTGTGTATTTTACCACAATAAAAAAATTAAGTAAATAGCTAACTAAAAATTAAAGTGTCTAAATGGCATAAAAATCGAGGAACAACAGATAGGAAATACTGCAATTGTTTGATCCCAAATGCCAAGAATCTGCCATATTAGCTAGTGATATTTGTATATAAGCTTCAGGAAACAGCATACCTCTTACTCTTATTACCCTTTTGTAATAAATATGCAAGGTAAAAGCTAACAATATACTATTTTCTCACCCCTGTGATACCCAGAGCTGTAAACCATGCCTTTTTAAGCATTCTGCAGATAACCGTGCGTAGCACATTAAGATGAGTAGACCTCAAAGTTACTAATGATGATGATATTAATTATGACAAATTTGTGCTGATTTCATTTGTCCTTCAGTTCAGTTCAGTTCAGTTCAGTCGCTGAGTCGTGTCTGACTCTTTGCGACCCCATGAATCGTGGCACGCCAGGCCTCCCTGTCCATCACCAATTCCTGGAGTTCACTCAAACTCACGTCCATCGACTCAGTGATGCCATCCAGCCATCTCATCCTCTGTCATCCCCTTCTCCTCCTGCCCCCAATCCCTCCCAGCATCAGAGTCTTTTCCAATGAGTCAACCCTTCACATGAGGTGGCCAAAGTACTGGAGCTTCAGCTTAAGCATCATTACCTCCAAAGAACACCCAGGGCTGATCTCCTTCAGGATGGATTGGTTGAATCTCCTTGCAGTTCAAGGGACTCTCAAGAGTCTTCTCCAACACCACAGTTCAAAAGCATCAATTCTTCGGCACTCAGCCTTCTTCACAGTCCAACTCTCACATCCATACATGACTACAGGAAAAACCATTGCCTTGACTAGACGAACCTTTGTTGGCAAAGTAATGTCTCTGCTTTTGAATATGCTATCTAGATTGGTTATAACTTTCCTTCCAAGGAGTAAGCGTCTTTTAATTTCATGGCTGCAGTCACCATCTGCAGTGATTTTGGTGT
>NW_011494797.1:1502858-1507931 GCF_000754665.1 Bison bison bison | reverse complement strand
CGGATGCCATGATCTTCGTTTTCTGAATGTTGAGCTTTAAGCCATCTTTTTCACTCTCCTCTTTCACTTTCATCAAGAGGCTTTTGAGTTCCTCTTCACTTTGTGCCATAATGGTGGTGTCATCTGCATATCTGAGGTTATTGATATTTCTCCCTGCGATCTTGATTCCAGTTTGTGCTTCTTCCAGTCTAGCATTTCTCATGATGTACTCTGCATATGAGTTCAATAAGCAGGGTGACAATATACAGGCTTGACGTACTCCTTTTCCTATTTGGAACCAATCTGTTGTCCATGTCCAGTTCTAACTGTTGCTTCCTGACCTGCATACAAATTTCTCAAGAGGCAGATCAGGTGGTCTGGTATTCCCGTCTCTTGAAGAATTTTCCACAGTTTCTTGTGATCCACACAGTCAAAGGCTTTGGCATAGTCAATAAAGCAGAAATAGATGTTTTTCTGGAACTCTCTTGCTTTTTCCATGATCCAGCGGATGTTGGCAATTTGATCTCTGGTTCCTCTGCCTTTTCTAAAACCAGCTTGAACATCAGGAAGTTCACGGTTCGCATATTCCTGAAGCCTGGCTTGGAGAATTTTGAGCGTTACTTTACTAGCGTGTGAGATGAGTGCAATTGTGCAGTAGTTTGAGCATTCTTTGGCATTGCCTTCCTTTGGCCTTGGAATGAACTGGTCACAGTTGCTTACTCTGATGCCTTGTCTTCTGGTATTTTACCTGACCAAGTGATTAAGTGATGATGGCAGAGGGCCACTCTGTATTTGCTTGGATTCATCTATAAGAATCCACATTTTCATGATTCTGGCTTTTTCATGGATCCATCTGTGACTTTCTCTTTTACTTGACAGAGTTAGTAGTGCATCCAGAATGTATTCTGAAGCCAGGGCAGTTTTTATTGTCAAAGCTCATAGGAATCAGACATTCATAGAGGAGAAAGCTCAAGTTCTCAAAACTAATTTTTGCCCTCTGAGGTTACTGGGGAGAGTTATACATCATTCTCTTCTACCCTGGCAGACAGGACCCTTCCTCTTGAGAAAAACTTGACTGACTCCATGGTCTTAGGGAGCAAAGCATGAGTTTGGACCAAGCAATCTTATTCTTTAAATCAGTAACAGAAAATTGTATACATGAGATTTTATCTTGTTTTTGCACCCAAGGCAAGTTCAAGTAACACTGCAAACATGATGCGTATGTTTTGGGAAAATTAATTAGGCAGAAAGAGTAGGTATACTATTTCATGCCTCCCATTCCTAACAGCCTTTTATTTTCTTGAAGAATTCTTTTCATCCTCCACAAAAGGTGAACTGTAACTTCCTGTTTGATACCTTCTCCAACCTTTCCAAGTATGATTATTGTTAGTTTACCAAGATTAATTATTTGTACTTGATTTTAGGTCTGTTATTCCCTTTACTCTTTGGAGCCAGTTAGGGCCAGGTCTGTGTCATAACTCATTTTCCCACCATTTTCCTAAACTTTGGGCAACATCATTTTCTTACTTTTTTTGACCAGGAAGTCTGTTTGTTTTAATGAATGAATACATGAATATAGATGAAAGATACCCAGCCTTATATATTTCATTTATTCTTCAGTTTCTATTTTGCTCATATCTGATAATGGCTTTGGAGTCATATAGGGGTTCAATTTTAATTTCTATTTCTTAGAAGCAGTGCTACCCTGGATCAATTATACAGCCCCTCCAAGCCTCATTTTCTTTATCTATTTGGTAAAAATAGCAATGTCAGAGGCTCATGGTAAATCCCTGGTGGCTCAGACAGTAAAGAATCTCTCTACAGCGCAGGAGACCCAGGTTCAATCTGTGAGCTGGGAAGATCCCCTGAAAAAGAGAATGGCCACTCGCTCCAGTATTCTTGCCTGGAGTACTCCATGGACAGAGGAGCCTGGTGGACTATAGTCCATGGAGTTGCAAAGAGACATGACTTAAGGACTAACACTTTCGCTTTCACAGAGGCTCACAGTGAAGACAGGATAAAGGAAGTCAAGTGATTACTATTAGTCAGCAAACTTTTGAAAAGTGTCCATAGCAACAAAAATAGGCATAAAGAACATCTTGAAATTTTCTTAAAAGACAATAGTCAGGAAAGAAATCAATAGCCAACAAAGGTCACTGGAGCTAATTAGAAGCAAGGGATAAAATGATGGACATATTTCATCAGAAATCTTCAACCTGAAATAAATGGGTTGTGTTTTGGATGATTGCTTCTGAGTCATTTGCCTTAGAGCTGAGAAATACATTTTTCCATAGAAATAACATGCTAGTCGATAACTCAGTTTTTGAATAGCCAACAGAGTGTTGGTTCCTGGGAATGTGGAGTAATAAAGAATAGTCCATTTCAGTTATCACATCTACATTTTCCTATAGGGTAGTGCATTCTGTGTTCATAAATCAAGCTTCCAGGAATACATGAGACACTCATACAGTAGCAGAGTCACTGGTTGAAACATATGGGAGAAGGCAGAGAAGTTTAGCTGTTGAGCAGACCCAGAAAATAGAACTTACTGGAATCAGGTAATAAGATTAAAATTGTTTAAAATGGGCCTTTATGTCCATTTCCAAGATGATGATCAAAAGCAACCAAGAAACTTATGATGGAATACTTATGAAATCTATTAGATGGGGAAGAACTGCAAGACCATTATTATTAAATAGAACTAAATTAAAATCCTGCTGGCCATGTATGACTTTGGAATTGGGGAAACTGAACAGAACCTCTTGAGCTTCAATTTCCTCACATGCCAAATGAGAACATTAATATTTGACACAGTTGAGAGAAGGATTATAAGATGTCATTTATTTTGATTTATTCGGAATATCTTTCTTGTATCATTTGTCTTTCATTTTGGACCTTTGTCTTTCGCTCACATCTATGTACCAAAAATCATAAATTTGATTGTCACTGAAACTGTTCTGTGACAAACATCTCCATTATTTAAGGTTTTTCTTTCTACAGAATTCTCAAACTTTCCATGGTTTTGCTAAGCCAACTACTTCTTTGTAATGTTATGACGCCCACCCTGCGATGTCAGGGATTCGTTTCTCTTAGGTTTCCATTCATGGTGTTGCCCTGACTCTGCACCAAGTCTTCCCTGTGATTTCCTACTTACTGTGATTTTTGCTCCAATGCTTCACCTTTGTTTTCTTCTATCTTCTCCATTAAACCCACTTATCACTGTGATTTTTCTACTTCTGTTGAGTGTTCTCTCTTGAAGATTTTATTTAGCTGGTAACTTTTCCTTTGAATATTCTCTTTCCCCTTCTGATCCTTCATATCCTGGTCTTTATCTCCTGAATGTTTGCTTCCGTCTTTCCTTCTCAGCCTAGGACTTTCAGTCCAACTCTAGTGGAATATTTTATTAAATTCTTGTGTTTTTCTCATTATTTTCTTAGCTCTTTGCATCTTTTCTTTCTTGAGTGGATCTGCCTCACCTTAAATATGTTCTCTCTTTCTCCCTTTACTAAAATAGTTCTGTCCCCTATTTGTTCCTCCACAACCTGGTTTTTTTTTTTTTTTCAAATTTGCTTTTTTCTCATGATACCTTTCTTACATTTTAAATCCACCCATTTATTTTTTCTAGTTTTATTTTGAATTGCTATGCAACATTCTAAATTCATCTTGACAGATGTGTATATATATATATCTTTTTTTTTTATTCTGTCTCTTCAGACTGGCTTTGTTTTTCTGGCTCCTTTTTTCTTAGAATGTGTTTCTGGAAAGTTTTCACTAATATATTAAGTCATAGAATTGTAGAGGTGGAAGGAATCATAAATACCACTTAGTCAGACTTTGTGTATTACCAAGAAGAAAAATGACTGGAAAACATCTCCCAAAAGTTCAGCTCCTAATTGTCACCTCCTTCCTCAGAAACTTTAGGTGGAGTCTCACTGTGTGTTGATATTGTCAATTTC
Source organism: Bison bison bison (assembly GCF_000754665.1). NCBI lineage: Eukaryota > Metazoa > Chordata > Mammalia > Artiodactyla > Bovidae > Bison > Bison bison. The sequence continues at coordinate 1,503,996 of NW_011494797.1, read as the reverse complement.
TACCTGTCTGTATTTCTGCCATTTTTTCTATTAATAAATGGACTGATACAGTGCATATGCTTTTTAAATTTTTTAAATTTTTGATAAAATCCACATAACATTAAAATAATTGTTTTAACCATCTTAAAAGATTCAATTCAGTGGCATTTAGTACATGCATGATATCCTGCAACCATCAAACTTACCATGCTTTTTAGGTAACTAGCAAAGAGTTTACACTTTTCCAGTTAACTAGTTCCAGACCATTTTTTATCAACCAAAAGGAAACTCCTTACCCGTTGAGGAGTCCCTCTCTAGCTCTCCTTTACCCTCAGCCCCTGGCAACCACCAGCTTGCCTTCTGCCTTTAAGAGTTTACCTATTCTGGGTAGTTCACATAAATGGAATCACAGAATGTGGCCTTTTGTGTCGTTTCTGTCGGCATATATGGCTCTATAGCACACATACATGCATATCCATACATATGTATAATAAGCATTTTCCCTTATAGGGCTTTTTTTCTATTCCAAAATTTTGCACATTTTCTTTTTCCTGGTAGTAGCATTGTGTCCTTTTTCCTACAACTGAAACATCTTTTCTGATGTCAGCCTTAACTCATGAAGCACACAGATGAAGCGTGTCTTAGACTGTCCTGGGTAACAGTTGTACATCTGTCACAGGCCTGCAGAGGAAGCTCCCAGGGGACTCTCGGTCTCGCTTGACAAAGTTCCTTCACTCATCCTCTATGTCCTCCAGTCTCTAAAATAAATCCAAGAGGCAGACTGATAGGAAGCTTCCAAAAAGTCTTCAGTTCACATATACACTAGTAATACTATGCATAAAGTAGATAACTGATGAGATGATGGGCTTCCCAGGTGGCACAGTGGCGAAGAAGCCTCCTGCCAGTGCAGGAGGTGTGAGAGACCCAGGTTCAATCCCTGGATCTGGAAGATCCCCTGGAGAAGGAAATGGCAACCCACTCCAGTATTCTTGCCTGGAGAATCCCATGGACGGAGGAGCCTGGTGGGCTACAGCCTATGGGGTCGCAAAGAGTTGGACACGACTGAGCGACTTCACTTTCACTTTTCACTTTCATGCATTGGAGAAGGAAATGGCAACCCACTCCAGTGTTCTTGCCTGGAGAATCCCAGGGATGTAGG
>NW_011494797.1:1498710-1502758 GCF_000754665.1 Bison bison bison | reverse complement strand
CCACTGTTACCCTATCTATTTGTCCATGAAGTGATGGAACCAGATGCCATGATCTTAGTTTTCTGAATGTTGAGCTTTAGCCAACTTTTTCACTCTCCTCTTTCACTTTCATCAACAGGCTTTTTAGTTCCTCTTCACTTTCTGCCATAACGGTGGTGTCATGGCACAGTGGCGAAGAAGCCTCCTGCCAGTGCAGGAGGTGTGAGAGATGCAGGTTCAACCCCTGGATCTGGAAGATCCCCTGGAGAAGGAAATGGCAACCTACTGCAGTATTGGTACCTGGGAAATCCCATGGACAGAGGAGCCTGACAGGCTGCAGTCCATGAGGTCAAAAGGAGTCAGGAAAGCTGAGTGACTGAGCACTCACACACACCAAGAGAACATATTGGATAGCACAGGGAACTCTACTTAATGCACTGTGGTGACCTGAATGGGAAGGAAGTCCAAAAGGGAGCGGACATACGTACATGTACAGCTGATTCATTTTCCTGTGTAGTAGAAATACACGCAACATTGTAAAGCAACTACACTCCAATGAAAATTAATTGTAAAAACACGATGCTTAAGTTGAGGAAGTTCCCTTCTACTCCTAGTTTTTTTAGTGTATTTTTTTTCCTTATCATGAAAACCTGTTGACCTTTTTAAATGTTACTTCTATGTCCATTGAGAACTTAGTATTTTTTTTGTCCTTTATTCTATCAATATGGTGCAATGCATTCATTGATCACCAAATGTTAAACTCACCTTGCACTTCTGATATGGATCCCACTTGATCATGGTGTATAATTCTTTTTAGTTGCAGAATTCAACTTTCTGTTCTTTTGCAGAGAATTCTGTATCTGTGATCATAAAAGACTGCTCTGTTAAAAACAAAACCAAAACAAACGAACAAAAAAAGACTCTTCAACTCTTCACTTGCTTCAGACCTTGTAACTCCAAATATATCCAAAGGCCGCCTATCTCTTTCAAAATCCACCATCTCTGGTGTAGTTGAGAATAAGGAAACTTGTCACACTTACACTCTTTTGAGTTGTTCCCGTGGCAATCAGTTGTTCCTTCCCTCCAGCAGTGACCTCTGCTTACATTTTGCAAATCTCAGTCCAAGAGTTCTGTATTATTGCCCTTCTTCACAGAATGCTGGGCCCCTTGTATGCACTGACCAAGGAAGAAGTGTTGGCTAGTTATTCTACTTTATTGTCCCCAACCCCGTCTCTGTCTCTTTACTCTTTATTATCTATTATCTTCAACAGCATAACTTATCTTCCTGCCCCTTTGAGGCATAGAAGAAAGTTGGTTATTTGGTGGTTAACTCTTACATGAAACACACACACACACACACACACACACACACACACATTCCTACCTGCAAAATACAAATGTTAATTATCAGTAATACTATGCTGTAATCTTCTAACTTGACATGAAGGAAGCAATTTTTTCCCCAAAATGCAATATAAATTACTTACACCACTATCTTCAAAGACAATAGGGTTCAGTATTCATTATTATGTAAACTGCTGTCAATCACACACACTCATTAACAAACAACAGAATTTACCTTCTGCCATGGAGGCTGTGCCCAAGAGCCCACCTACATGTAAAACAGAATCATCTACTCATTGATGACAATGCAAGCACATGGTAGAAGGTTTAGAATTACTGCTTTTCTGTCCCTTACCACAAAATCGTATTTCTAGGCAACACCTCACTGCTATTTTTTTTTCCCAGAGCAGCTGGTTATTTGAGCATCTCTCATACAAATAAGGCGGCTGTTGAGGGGGGAACGTTGCGGTTGGAAGCAGGTTGTTTTTCCAGTTTCATGTTCTTTAGATTCATCCCATTTTAATTAATAATCAGAATCATCACAATAAAAAAATCACAATATTATTTCTGTCTTGGTGACTGTTGAACTCTTGAGAGGCAGCCTTTATCTAGACAGAATAAACCTTAGCTAGGTGGCTCAGAGGTTAAAGCGTCTCTGCCTGCAATGCGGGAGACCTGGGTTCGATCCCTGGGTCAGGAAGATCCCCTAGAGAAGGAAATGGCAACCCACTCCAGTATTCTTGCCTGGAGAATCCCATGGACGGAGGAGCCTGGTGGGCTACAGCCTATGGGGTCGCAAAGAGTTGGACACGACTGAGCGACTTCACTTACTTACTTAGAATTTAACAAATACCTCTTGATAATAACTGCTTTAATATTCTTACCTTCTGTCCTCTTTTTTTCCACCTTTATCTTGAAAGTCCAGAGAAGGCAATGGCAACACACTCCAGTACTCTTGCCTGGAAACTCCCATGGACGGAGGAGCCTAGTAGGCTGCAGTCCATGGGGTCCCGAAGAGTTGGACACGACTGAGCAACTTCACTTTCACTTTTCACTTTCATGCATTGGAGAAGGAAATGGCAACCCACTCCAGTGTTCTTGCCTGGAGAATCCCAGGGATGGGGGAGCCTGGAGGGCTGCTGTCTATGGGGTCGCACAGAGTTAGACACGACTGAAGCACTTTAGCAGCATCTTGAAAGTCAGAACTAATTAACCGATTTTTTGTTTCCACCCTTTTCTTCTCCATAGTTCTGTCTTCCCTTCCTCTATCTACCCAGTGAATTTTTCAGTTTTTTGGCTGTCTCATTTCTTGTTCAGTCAACTACAGCTTGCAACTGTGACTCACTCACCCTGTCTTATCCTGTATGGTTGAGAGAGATGGAAACCATCTTGATAGAGCATCCTGATATATTGCCCTATAGTTCTTCATTTCCTCTGGGCCTCCTTTCATTGTCCACCTCCCCTCCTGGTTGATGTATTTGAACTTTTGCAACCCCTACCCATCTCTCCCTTTCTCTCCCTTGATAGTGATCATGGTAGCTTCCTCCAGGCCTGCAGCAACACACTCATCAGACCCTTGTGACAATTCTCCAAGAAAGCTGAGGACCTATAAATTTCACCTTTCATCCAATGAATTACCTATTAAAAAGATGGGGGTCAAGGCTTGCCTGCTGGCTCAGTGGTGAAGAATCTACTTACCAATGCAGGAGACAGGGGTCGATCCTAGGTCTGGGAAGATCTCACATGCTGAGCAACAATTAAGCCTCAGGCTCCACAACTACTGAGTCTGCGCTAGAGCCCAGGAAGCGCAACTACTGAAACCCACTCACCCTAGAGCCTGTGCTCCACAAGAGAGAAGCGCCGACTCGCTGCAACTAGGGAAAAGCCTGCAAAGCAACAAAGACCCAGCACTGTCAAAAATAAATAAAACAAAATTCTAAAACGTAAATAAACAAGAATAAAAAAGATGGTTCTCTGGCATCCAACTATGATTCTTTACTCCCCTTGTTACTGCCAAAATCTTGATGTTAGTCTTGTCAATGTTAAAACTAGTCAACTTCAGACTGTTTTCCTTGAGAGATCCATATTAAACCAAAATGATGAGTGCTTATTTCTCTAGGCCACAAGTCAAGAAGGATTTTCTCCAAAACAGAATTGTCGAACATTGGAGGATTTTATGTGAAAGCACACCCTGCTGTATCTACTTCTGTCCCAGTCCTAGATTGGGATGACATCATCAATTCATCAAGCAACAAGTATTTGTTCAGCACATACGCTGCACTAAACAGAATTAAAGCCAAAAGAGCCACATTTTTCAAGATGTAAAGGGCAAGAATATATCTGGGTCCAACCAGACATATTTGTTTTCAGCAGATGGATAGTCACCCTCTTCTGTTCATCTGCATTTCATTGACTTCCTTTCCATATTTGTGTTCTGCAGCCACAGCTGCCTTTGGAAATCTTCCCTGTTTGCAAATGGTTAGAAAGACTCCTTCTGCCATCTCATTCTTTTCAAGGTGATTCGTCTAGAGCCTAGTTAAACCACCTGTATGCAGCTTATTTTTAAAAACCATATTGCATATTATTGTATTTTTCTTCCTAGAAGTTTATATTAATATGGTATCCCAAAGTTGTCCCATGATCTAAACCCATTTTTAGGCCATCTGTGAGGAACAAGGTGTCTAAGTCTGTAACCTTGAAACTCTGATTGGGACTTGAACCTGTG
>NW_011494797.1:1484549-1498610 GCF_000754665.1 Bison bison bison | reverse complement strand
GTGTGTTTTAAGCTTATGTGTTTATTCACTTATGGCTGCACTGACTCTCAGTTGCTGCCTGGGGGCTTTTTCTAATTGCAGTGAGTGGAGGTTACTCTCTAGTTTTGTACGTGGCTTCTCTTGTTGCAGAGCCTGGGCTGTAGGGTGCATGGGCTTTGGTAATGTGGCACACAGGCTCAGTTGCCCTGTAGCATGTGGGATCTTCCTGGACCAGAGATCTAACCCAGGTCGTCCACACTGGCAGGTGGATTCTCAATCACTGTACCACCAGGAAAGTCCAAACCAATGGTCTTATAATTGAGATCATACACTTGGTTCAGGACTTAATGAAGCTCAAATTCTTAATGTCTCATGGCAGGAAGAATTCAGTAAGGGAAAAAGTGATAAGTAAGAAGTGGATTTATTTAGAGAACACACTGCACAGATAGTGTGGGACATCTCAGAAGACAGAGACCCTGACATATGGCATAATTAGCTTTTATGGGTTGGATAATTTCATAGGCTAATGAGTGGGAGGAGTATTCCAGCAGTTTTGGGCATGGGGTGGGGATTTTTAGGAACTGGGACACTGCCAACATTTTGACCTTTATGATTGGTCTTGGAGCTGTCATTGCACCTGTGGGTATGTCATTTAGTTTATTGATGTGTTACTGAGCATTTACTGAGGTTCAGAGTCTCATGAAGTCAACTCTCACCATCTTGGACCTATTTGGTTCTAATTAGTTATGTCTTGTCCTGAGGCTATGCCACTCTTTTAGAGGTTGTGCCCTGCCACCTTCCCTTCTGTTTCAGATCCTCCTGGCAACAGGAAAGAATTATGTATTCTCAATGCTGTCACAGGTATGGCCTGTATGTAGGTCAAGAAGCAACAGTTAGGACTGGACACAGAACAACAAACTAGTTCCAAATTAAGAAACGAGTACAATAAGGCTCTATATTGTCACCCTGCTTATTTAACTTCTATGCAGAGTACATCATGCGAAATGCCAGGCTGGATGAAGCACAAGCTGGAATCAAGATTGTGGCAGAAATATCATTAACCTCAGATATACAGATGACACCACCCTTATGGCAGAAAGTAAAGAGGAACTAAAGAGCCTCTTGATGAAAATGAAAGAGGAGAGTGAAAAAGTTGGCTTAAAACTCAACATTCAAAAAACTAAGATCATGGCATCCGGTCCAATCACTTCATGGCAAATAGATGGGGAAACAATGGAAACAGTGAGAAACTTTATTTTTTGTGGCTCCAAAATCACTGCAGATGGTGAGTGCAGCCATGAAATGAAAACACGTTTGCTCCTTGGAAGAAAAGCTATGATCAACATAGACAGCATATTAAAAATCTGAGGCATTACTTTGCCAACAAAGGTCTATCTAGTCAAAGCTATGGTTTTTCCAGTAGTCATGTATGGATGTGAGAGTTGGACCAAAAAGAAAGCTAAGCACTAAAGAATTGATGCTTTTGAGATGTGGTGCTAGAGAAGACTCTTGAGAGTCCCTTGGACTGCAAAGAGATCCAACCAGTCAATCCTAAAGGAAATTAATTCTGAATGTTCATTGGAAGGACTGACGCTGAAGTTGAAGCTCCAATACTTTGGCCATCTGATACGAAGTACTGACTCTTTGGAAAAGCCCCTTAAACTGGGAAAGATTGAAGGCAGGAGGAGAAGGGATGACATAGGATAAGATGGTTGAATGGCATCACTGCCTCAATGGACATGAGTTTTAGCAAGCTCCAGGAGTTGGTGATGGACAGGGAAGCCTGGAATGCTGCAGTCCATGGGGTCACGAAGAGTCAGACATGACTGAGTGACTGAAATGAACTGAAGAATACTAGAGTGGGTTGCCATTTCCTTCTCCAAGGGATCTTCCCAACCCAGGGATCTCCTGCATTTAAGATCCCATGTCTCCTGCATCTCCTGCATTGCAGGCAGACTACCACTGAGCCTTCGACCCTTTTAGGCTATGCTAATCCACCTTGGTTAAGTATATGGACTAGCCAGACTGAATTGGGTATATGGACTAGATCTCAGAGGTCAACCAGGTAGGCACTGCGAGACAGGCACTCTTCTAAGTGTTTTACAGGTATTAATCCATTTAATCCTTGCAATAGCCTTAGGATCAGGATATATATATATATTTTTTTTCCCCTCATTTTAGAACTGAGGAGATGGAAGCATAATAAGTTTAAATAAATTGCCTAAGATCACACAACTAGTAAGTGTCAGAACTAGGGTTTTTACCCAGACAATTCAACTCCCTCTCTGCCTCTAGAAAGCCTCGTGAATTATAGAGTTTTTTTTTTTTTTTTAGCTTGCTTATCTTATCTAAGGAAAGCTAAGGACTGTAAGTAATCTCCTACATCCTCAGACATGTTACCCTGGAGACTTCAAGCCTGTCTGGGAGTGAGTGAAAGGGTAGGAAAAGTAAATCTCTGATCTCTTTGCCTTCAGCATGATCCCCTCCCTGCTGGTATTTTCTCGAGCTATAGAAAGTGGGCTTTGTTCTCTTAGGGGGTCTTGTGACTTATTTTATCAGAAAACAGGGATTTTAATATGGGGCATAATCACAGATGAAATACATACCTCCCCAAATTGCAAATCAGCCCTTGAAGGACTTGGGCAAGTTTCTCCAAAATGAGATTGACATCCAGGCCACAACACACTCCAGGCAGGTGTCTCAGTAGGCAGTGGTGGGTTTTGTAATTGTAGGTCGCCTCTGTACTCTTCCAAATGCACTCTGATTGGTAGCAGTCAGGGTCATCCTATGACTTGCGACATGGTCCTCTGCACAAATGTGCAGGCAATGGAAGAGGCATAGCAGAAGGGAGTAACTGGAAGATGGGGATCAGAGGCAGGGAGACTGTTGAAAAAATATGAGCCAGGACCCCTTGGTCTATGAAGTGCTTGTCTTCCGTCACTCCAAAAGAGAGCATCTCTATGTTTCTAGAAATACTGGTACACTTCACAGATTGGAACCCAAGTCTTTTCCTACCCCATTTGATTTTCTTCTGTGGCCTTAGAGTTCTCAGTCTCTGTGATGCCAGCGCCATGACTGTACTAATGTAAATTACCTGACATCATGCAGAATAACCAGCTCACTGCTGGAATGTTTTATCCAACTGCCTGGTTGTTTTGGCATCCTGCTGAGTGTTATAAGTACCATTTAAAACACATTACTTACATCTGAATTTTAAGAGGAAATCTTAAAATCTAAAATGAAAAATTGTATGTAATCTCTTTGGTCCAAACTGGCAGGCCAGGCAATTAAAATAAAACCTATAATACAATCCTGCTGGTGGAATAATTAATCTCTAAACTTAATTCACCATCGCTTTAACCTTAGCCAGGTGTTTAGGAAATAAGTAGTGAGAAGAGGTGACCAAGACAAAATCTGGCTTTACATGAAAAGCTGAGGTCCCCCCCTCTCTCTTTTTATATGCAAGTCAGAGCCTTCAGTTTAATCTTTCAAAGTTGGAACTTCCAGAAGAAAAAAGGATTCATTATTTATTAAGTTATGTTGCTGACATAACAGAGAAACAGTCAATAGCTTTTGGAATGCACAGACCATCCCAATTCTTTGGAGTGATGAAGAGAAATATTAACATGTCCTGATTTTGCCAACATGTACCAGACATTGTCTGCCATTTAGTGAACAGTTCAAAAGTAGAGGAGATGATTGATGAACATCTGCTTCAACTTCACGGGAGACTTGAAGGCTTAGTTTGATTAGAATACAGCTAACTTCATAAGTTCTGAGCTGTTTTAAACTGAAATTTTACCTTTAAACAATGCATTTAAGTAGCAGAGGTTTTAGACAATTGCCCACACATGTTTGCACAATTAACAATTCTGCTAAAATGTTTAAGCTGTGCTATTGTGCTTCACTTGAGGGTGGAATCTCTCATTAGATCACCTATCTTGAACCTAATATTCACAGCAGGTGAAGTTGATTGTTGTTTATTGAGGCCCTATTTATACATGCAGCTGTTTACCAAGCACATGATATAAATTATTTCTAATCTTCTAAACAGCCCAGTTGAGGGACTTCCTCATTGGTCCAGGGAAGCTGACGCTATGCTTTCCAACGCAAGGGGTATGGGTTCGATACCTGGTTGGGAGCTACTGTGAAAAAAAATAAAACATAAGAAACAGAAGCAGTTTTGTAACAAATTCAATAAAAGCTTTAAAAAGATGGTCCACATTAAAAAAAAAAAAGAATCTTAAAAAAAACCCAGCCCATTTGGGTCAATATTATTATCTTCATTTTCATTTTACAAACGAAAACAAGTATTCAGAGACCTTAGGATAAAAGGGCTGGTGTGTATTTGAACACCATTGCTTTCTTTATAAAATGAATTCTATTCCTATAGGTTTGCAAACCACATGATAATAAATTCGACTTCATTGAGAGTAACAGCAGGGCTGAGAATCAAGCTTCAGTTAAGTTCAATTAAGTCTATGGCATATTTCATCTTAAATAAGTAAGAGCACTCTTTGACCTTCAAGCATTTAACATGGTTTTCTTGTCCAAACTAATTCTTTACAAGGATGATCTGGTATCAATAAAAGGATGGAAAGGGTGGAATTTACCCCAGGTCACAAAATTCTCTAACAATGTTTGACAAAAAGGAATTTTCTCTCTCTAAGTTGGATTATCTGCTTATTCTGTATCCCTGTTGCTTACTCCAGGGCTTCCTACATTGTAGATGATTCATAAATATTTGCTGAAAGACTGAATGCACAAATGAGTAAGTACATAAAGGAATGAACACATAAATCAGCACATTACCTACATGTGTGTTTATTATTCTTAAAGGTTTTTTATTTGATGACATGGATTCACATGCCCTTGGAAATTTGAATCCAGATGGTGAAAACCTGGAATAACAAGTTAGTCTATTATACAGATTCTGTTTCTGTCACTCCAAGAAGTACTGTAAAGTGATTTCAATGTATTATAAATTAAACATGATCTCTTCTTTGCTCTTTGGACAGAAAATGACTAGAAGGTGAAAGTATGTGGACACACACAGTGGTGTTTGTCAAACCTTTGTTGGATTAAATGGAACATTTCACAGCAATGGCAGTAGCTACTTGTAATCAAGCTCTCAAGTACCTGTGACAATTGTTCTGATTAGCTTATCTCATTATTAATTAAGGTTTCTTAAAGTACAATCCAGGACTTCCCTGGTGGCTCAGACAGTAAAGTGTCTGTCTACAATGTGGGAGACCCGGGTTTGAGCCCTGGGTTGGGAAGATCCCCTGGAGAAGGAAATGACAATCCACTCCAGTACTATTGCCTGGAAAATCCCATGGACAGAGGAGCCTGGTAGGCTAGTCTATGGGGTCGCAAAGAGTTGGACACGACTGAGCGACTTCACTTACACTTTTTTTTTTTTAACTTACACTTTCAAAGTAAAATCCATCAAGTTGCGTTCATGATATCTCATATCTGGAATTTGATGGCATCATGCACTTTTTTTTTCATATTAATTATACCTGTCTCCCAGATTTTGCATCATTTTGTTTTTGTATTGAGTTCTTTAAAGTCTTTCCGTTAAGATGGTATAGAAAACTCTGAAAGAGCTTTTTGGCCAACCCAATAGATTCTTTCCTTTCTACTTTCATATTACTTTTACGATTGAGTAGTTGCTGATTTTTATTAGAGATTTGTCCCCAGTCCTCTAGATTTTTCAAGATCACTACAAACATTATTACATTAGTAAAATTATGAGCCGTGGAGAAAAGCTTTTTTAAAATTGTTTTAGTGGTTCTGGTGAACTTATGTATTCTTTCTGCAATGACCTCACATATTCTAGCTTCTGAATAAAAGCTGCAAATTAACACTTTTATCTATTTATGAGTCTCGAATAAAACATCAATAGACGTTTTCAATAGTTTAGTGTCCGATGGGAAAAACACCAGGTGGGAAGGACACTGGCGATGTAAATATCTTCCGCATTTTCAAATGTCAGTTGTTCTCAAGAGAGGACGCTTAAGTAAACATCATCTATAGTCTTACAGATGTTGTCTATGCGTACCACTTTAATTGCAGCTTTCTAATATCTGTACTGTTAATAACAGTTCAGAGAAGATTGGAAGTGCTTTTGATTTGAATAAATGGTCATTTGAAAAATCGCTGTGCTAAACGATGTGTGTTTATCTTTGGATCATCTCCCTTAAACAGATGGTATCTGTGGAATTGTTGTGACACTTCATTGTTTCTGGTGGTTGATGACTCATTGTAGGGAAATCCCAGTGTACACAATACGTGAAAATAAGACTGTTTGGCGTTCTTTGCTACGGCTAATTGTCAAACAGTATTTCAACAGATGTGACAATTTTACCAAGATGCTGTCAAAATAAGAGCAACCCACTGACAAATCCAATCTGGCTCATGTTCAGCACTATGGTATCATTCGGGTTTGTTTCCAGTATCAGGAGACTTTGTATTAATGTCATCTCTGATAACTTGATCATTTCAGATGGCACATTGTCAATTTTTTCGTCCTTCTGGATGGCTCACTTTGCAGTCACATGTAACACTTCCAGGTTTTTTTCCTTTCAACCTCCCCCAACCCACATAATTACCAAAGGAACAGTGTTTGTAACTGACCTTTTTAGACCTGTTTGGAAATAAAATGAGATCATTCCCCCTTTGGAGGTCATGGGGAAAGATGATCCATTACAGAGGAACTCACTGTGTCTTCAGGAATTTCAAGTTTAGCTGTGAATCTGTTAGACGGATATAACTGTGCATAGTTAAAAAGGTAACTCCCATAACATTCAGAGTCACTGTATCCTTGACCAACATGGAAGGGCTAGCCCTGAGAAAATGAGGTCAGCACACAGTGGTATCATGCATCATTTTGTGTGTCAAAAAACACCCATAAAAGTAGTCTATTATCATCAATGACAACTGGACAAGCACTGATGTTAAAATACTGGGTTCTCACCACAGTGAGCTGACATGGCAGATACTCAGACCCACTCACAACAGCCCAGCGCAAAAGCCTTGTGGTGTGTCATCCTCTCCAAGGGCTAATCAGAAACAGAGATGAAAGAAAGGAAGTGATAACAATTGTGCAAAGTAAATCCTATTTTAAAGGGGGTAATGAGGCTCAGGTGTTATTTTGTTTTCACAGCAGTGAAACAACTGCTGTTGTGAACGGTAAAATACCTTAGCTGTATTTTCTCTGAATAACATATTTTTATTTCTGATCAGTCTCCCAGAAATACCCATGAGACAAAGATGTAACTACTAAACTAAAAGGAAAACAATGAAAATTCTATTGTTTCCTCTATTTCTGAAGCAGTGTTATACTCATGATGCATTATTCAGCTATTAGAAATAAAAAAAATAGCCTAAAGTTTTCTGCTCTGTTTAGGCTCAAGTAGTTCTCACTCATTTTCATGGGCTTCTACATGGGAATAGAATATATTACAACGTGATATAGTTCAGAAAATACCTCACACTCAAAACCCTTATCAAAAGAAACAAGTTGTAGTACCGTTTCTGTTATATGGGGAAAAAAAGAAAAAAATAAAAAGAGAGAAACCATTTAAGATATGCATTTATGTGCTTTATAATTAGGTCTTCCCTGGTGTCTCAGGCAGTAAAGTATCTGCCTAAAGTGCAGGAGACCTGGGTTCAATCCCTTGCTTGGGAAGATCCCTTGGAGAGGGGAATGGCTACCCACTCCAGTATTCTTCCCTGGAGAATTCCATGGAAAGAGGAGCTTGCTGTACAGAGGTAGTATATCAGAGTTTTGATTATGAATATATGGGAGAAATGAGTAAGAGAGATCTCTAAAAGACTTCCCTGGTGGCTCAGATGGTAAAGAATCCGCCTGCCGTGTGGGAGACCTGGGTTCAATCCCTGGGTTGGGAAGATCCCCTGGAGAAGGGAAAGGCTACCCCACTCCAGTATTCTGGGCTGGAGAATCCCATGGACAAAGGAGCCTAGCAAGCTACAGTCCATGGGGTCGAAAAGAGTCACACACGACTGAGCTACTCACTCACACACACACACTAAAAGCTGTACCGTGTTCACCATCACCACATACACTTCTAGATTGGAAATGGCTTGTGTTCTGTACAAATATGTTCATGTTTGCTTAAGAAGACTGCAAATGCTGTGTATCTCCTTAAATTTCCCATGCTTGAGCACACAGTAAAAGTTTATTAAATATGTGTGATTCCTGATGCAACAAGGAATTTTGATGCAACTGCTCTCTTCCACCTTCCCCCAAGTGATGGACTATGAAAGATCTTTCTTGTGTTCTATCTACATAGTGCCTATTACTGCACAGAGCTAAGAAGGTTTCTATCTGAGTATAATCAAGTAACACAGAGAAGTATTTAAGGAAAGGATTAGAGGAATCATTTACAGCATTAAATCAATTTAATTTTAGATAAATAATGAACATTATAAAGTGCATTCTAAATGCCTTACTCTCTTTGCCAATCAGGACTCATTGTAAGCGGCCAGAACTTAGATACGAGTCCCTCTAACACTAGACACACTTCAACAACCGTTGAAGTGCAACTGTAACTCTTCAACAGCTGTTGACAAACTGACAGAATTAGTTTTTGGAATCTAATAAGTAATCCTCTGGGTAATGACTGAGTAAAATTAACTGTTATTTCTTAAGCTCGTTCTAGAAATACTTGTGAATGTATGGTAAAAATTAAGTATTAGAGGTGCTTATTTTAAGGTAAAATTTGTAAGTGAACTTGTTATTTTTAAGTCCTTTGAACTCAGATCTTTCAAAAGAACTTAACTATAAGCCTGAGGTTTGAGCCCGTGCACTTAGCAAAAGGGCCATTAAAATAGAGGATGTGAAAGAATACCTATTTTCTATGTGTGGGACAGTGAGTGCTCTACACTTTGGAAGTGTAGAGCAAAAAAAGAGAAAATGCTGAGAAATGTAAGAGCCTAATACATTTGTTTTTATTTTAAAGAAAATTAAATGTGAAGATCAAAGTTCTCTTAAATCTTTTAAATTTCTATAGCCTATCCGAAGGCAATTATAATTCTATATAATTATAATTTAATTAATTCTGTGACAAGCAACTGGCTAACAAAACTAGTTTAAAAATAGTTTTTAATATTTACAAGGAAACTTACTTGCATTTTACTAGCTTTTTCTTTAACTGGATGTGTTTTTTAATGTAAAACAATTTTCAGAAAGTACTGTCTTACTTGTAGCAAAACCTTTTCTGAAAAAGCTTGTGGTTAGTTATGAACAGTCTGAAGTCAAAGACTTAGAGGAAAGGCATGTTTAATCCAATTAAAATGATCATACATTTAAACAAAATTTCAAATCAGAAATCTTTATAGATTTTCTCAGACTGGCTTTAAAATACATAGAAGTGACCTCATCATATCCTATTCTAATGAATAGGGATTATAGACATTTCATAAAAATTCATTTAATATTAAATATATAGATATAAATAAATATATTTATATTATATACATTTATAGACATGAAAAATTACAGTTTAGTGTGTGCTGTACTCTCATGAATTAGTATTTAACTATTTGAAATGATAGGCTGCAGTCCATAGGATCGCTAAGAGTCAGGTATGACTGAGCGACTTCACTTTCCCTTTTCACTCTCATGCACTGGAGAAGGAAATGGCAACCCACTCCAGTGTTCTTGCCTGGAGAATCCCAGGGACAGGGGAGCCTGGTGGGCTGCCGTCTATGGGGTCGCACAGAGTCTGACATGACTGAAGCGACTTAGCAGCAGCAGCAGTAGCAGTAACCAGAAGGCTTGGGAAATTATTGATGCTTGAAATTGATATTTGGTTTAATTTCCCCTGTTCCTCAGTATTTCTGGATCCTACAAAGATCTGGGCATCTTTTGTAAACCTCTCATTAGACAAAGTTTGTTCCTTTGTGCTGTTCTTGATACTAGATATTCAGAAGATCCTCAGAAGCATAAAATATAACCTGGTGCCAACTGAAGTGTTAGTTCCTCAGTTGTGTCCGACTCTGTGTGACCCCATGGACTGTAGCCCATAAAGCTCCTCCGTCCATGGAATTCTCCAGGCAAGAATACTGGAGTGGGTAGCCATTCACTTCTCCAGGGGATCTTCCTGACCCAGGGAACGAACCTGGGTCTCCTGCACTGCAGGTGGATTCTTTACTATCTGAGTCACCAGTGAAGTCCAAGGAGGTCTAAACTGAGACATAAAAGGCATTTATTTCCTGGATCATATCCCCGAGCTGCAAACCCAGCCTCCTCACCTCTGCACCTCATGTTCTCTCCTTCTTACTTCTTTTGTTTAAGCTATCCCTGTACCTTCCTGTTACTTTTCTCGGTTTTGCCACTGAAAATCCTCTAGTTGTTAGAGTGAACATATTAATGCCTTTAAGCAATTAACAAACAAAGGACAGTCACATTCAGGATTTCATTTCTCACTGAGTATGATTATTATTTCCATTCTCCCGGGGAAGAAAAGGAGAGAAAAGTTAAGGGACTTACCTAAGATCTACATGGTGAGCTGAACTGCACTTTGGAAGATATTTTGAAAAAAAAAAAAAAAGTGGAAATCTTAAGGGGCCTCTTTTTATGTTTTGATTTTTAATTAAAAAAAAATTACCCTGTGTAAAACAGATAGCTAGTGGGAACCTGCTATAAAGCACAACAAGCTCAGCTCTGTGCTCCGTGGTGACCTAGATGAGTGGGATGGGGGTGGATGGGTGGGAGGGAGGTCCAAAAGGGAGGGGATGGATGTATACATATAGCTGATTTATTTCATTGTACCGTGGAAACTAACACAGCATTGTAAAGCAACTATATGCCAATAAAAATCTTTATTGAGATATAATTGACATATACTATTGTGTAAATTTGTGTACAATGTGTTGATTTGACTCATTTATATACTGCAATATGATTACAACCATAGTGTTAACATTTCCATCATGATCTGTAATTACCACTTTTGTGTGTGTGCACGTGTGATAAGGACATTTACGATCTAGTTTCTTAGCAACTTTAAAATAGAAACACAGCATGGGCTATTACTTAGTCATGAGAAAGAAGAAAATCCCGCCATTGACTACAATAGGAATGGACCTTGAAGGCATTATGCTAAGTGAGATGTCAGGCAGAGAAAGACAAATGCTATATAATATCACTTATATGTGGAATTGAAAGGTCCTGTTTATATTCATTCTCTTCTTGGTCATTCTCCTGCAGTTTTTGTAGTTGTCCAGTCATTAAGTTGTGTCCAACTCTTTGTGACCCCATGGACTGCAGCACACCAGGCTTCCCTGCTGCTGCTGCTGCTGCTAAGTTGCTTCAGTCGTGTCCAACTCTGTGCGACCCCATGCCCTTCACTAATTCCCAGAGTTTGCTCAAACTCATGTCCATTGAGTTGGTGATGCTGTCTAACTATCTCATCCTCTGCTGCCCCTTTCCCTTTGCCTTCAGAGTATGTATATAAACTAGGTCTCCAGGAATGAAACCAACTAGTACTTTTCTCGAGGGCTCTTTTGTAGCCTACATACCCCTGATCCAGGTGCCATGCAGAAAAGTCCTAGTACAGTATCTCAGCTCTGTTTAAGGAATAAGTATGCACAGACACAGCCAAACTTGAGAAATGAAAATTGAAAAATAAGCTTTTATCATTGGAAGTGTTTTGTTTTGTTTTGTTTTCAAAAAAGGCAGAATATGAAGAGCAATAATCAAGAGTTTATCATATGTGAGAAGTGTTTATCCTGCTGTTTTTGAGATGGCCAGCCTCCTCTGGAATGTAGTTATGCTGACTGCAAGCTGACACTTCCTTTTTTTGTCAGGATATTCTTCCAGCTCTGCTAGGGCAGCCTTCCATACCCACTGTTGCTGCAGCTGGAAATCTAAAATTAAGTGAGTAATGAGGCACCCAGCAATATGATACTGTGTTCTATCAAGGAACCTCCAGTCACTCACGCTTCACACCTCATTAATTAGGTGCTAATTGCAAGAGCTACTTGAAAGTAGTTTCTGCCTTGCTCTGTGCCCTAACAACCTGATCTTCGTAAGAAACTCCCATCAACATCAAAGCCTCAGAGAAATAGGTCTAATATTTGCAATGTTGAGGTTACAGATTTTAGCCTCAAAGGAAAGATGTGCAAAAGCTTGAGTTTTCCTAGCTGGGCTAATGTCCTCATTATGCATTCAACTTGCTTTCAAAAGGACAAAATACAACATATCTTTCCTACCAGGACTTGTATTTTGATAGTTGCCTATTAATCAGTTTTTCAGAGTAATAGTCATGTAATTTCAAAAAATAAAAAAGGGATGTTACTCAAAAGCTAATTAGATTTCTCCTAAGACAAGTATTTTTAAAATGTTTTTGCAATTACAGTAATACAGTATTCTACACTTGGGGTCAGTTTCGTGAGGATATTTGACTTTAATACATCAACTGTTTCTGCTGATTTAGTTCAAACAAATTAGTTCACTTCCTTAAAGCTGAAGCACTAACTTTTTGACTTTACAGGTCTCAGATACGGCTGAACATATTTATAAAAATTTTCTAAAAGAAAATTAGAATAAGTAATTCACCTGTGAATAAGTTATTGACAAAAATACTAGAGAATAAGAGATTTGAGAAACTAAAATATGAGATGTAAACTTCGCAAATTTCTTTTACTGAGCTAAAATAGTTTATTTTCTATGGAAAACCACAGTCTAAACTCAAATTACCGAAAAAATTTTGAGATATAACTTGTTTGGAATATAGGGCTTAACAGTAAGTCATCTCTTGTTATGTTATGTACCAAATTATTGCATGCCACTAAAAGAGTTCATAACTCATATTTAAAATTTTGTGCTTAGAGCAAAAGGTAGATCTTCTATACTCATGATAAAAATCCATTGAAAACACATTTATTGACCAAAAATCAATATGACCCTCCTGATTTGTCTTTTCCTTTAATGAGAGTATAATTTAGGATAGATGATGGTTACAACCTGGAAAAAAAAAGAAGACATTCAGCTTAGAGTGGCTTCTGTCTTTTCCTAGGAGAGCTTCTGGTGACTCAGTTGGTAAAGAACCTGACTGCAATGCAGGAGACCCAGATTCGATCCCTGGGTCAGGAATATCCTTTGGAGAAGGAAATGGCAATCCACTCTAGTATTCTTTCCTGGAGAATCCTATGGACACAGGACAGAGGGAGCCTGGAAGTAGTCCATGAGGTCCTAAGAGTCTGACACGACTGAGTGACTAAATCACACAGGAAAGCTTAGACATGAACCTTTTGGGACTTTGGTGACAGGCTTATGAAAAAGAAAAGCTGGAAGCAAGAGGGCCAGAGTGAGAAGAACCCATTATACTATGGAGATTCTCTCTCCACTCACCTCGGGGAATGATCACCACCCCCAGTGACTGTGTTCCAAGGTTCTTCATCTTGATTTTGATAGATAAGACGATGCCATGATACAGTAACCCTCACATTGGATAAGAGGAATATCCAGCATCAGGGTACTGACAGGACTGGGGAGCCCAGAGGTTGGATGGCTCTGGTGAGGAGGACAGACCCTTCTCATGAGGCAGAGAAGGCTGATAAAATCAGACGAGGTGTTTGGGCTCCAGCCAAGACTGCAGAACTGGTGTCCCAGCCTACAATGAAGACACAGAGGCCAGGTTCAGTCATACTAATTAGGCAGATGAAGCCCGGCAGGCAGTAAAATGGTAAACCTCCCCCAAGCACACGCTTCCCTCTGAATTGGCAAGATTTATTGCTGCTCACTGTCTAATGACTGAGGGGCTTGCTAGAACTGGTTTATTGGCTTAGGACAGAGCTGGCGGATCGAAGATCTTCAGTGACATCCACTGAGCAAGCCTAAAAAGAAGACTGGGGATTGATAACCTCTGCGTATATGGATTTTTAATTCGGGATTATTTAGTTTCATCCCAAGGAGGCCGTGAAAGTCCCTCGAGAGCTTTTTAAGTAGAAAGGATATTCTGTCAGGAACTCGGGAGAGGAAGTCAATCATTTCTTGAGATGTTTTGCATCTAATGTTGTGCTTTCAAGTTTTCCACGTATGGCATTCTC
>NW_011494797.1:1480049-1484449 GCF_000754665.1 Bison bison bison | reverse complement strand
TCACTTTATTTTGAAATGTATAAACTTTCATGAGATAATGTCTCTAAAAGCATAATCCCAGGGTAGAGACTTCCTGTTCTTTCACCTTCTTTTTCTGAAGACACCTGGTAAAAAAAATATATAGAAATAAATTTTTAAAAGACTGTGTCCTACAATTACATGACCGCCTAATTTTGCCTTCCAAATTAGAGAATGCTATTAGAAAACTTCTGAAGAGCCAGGAAAAAAAATAGGATAATGGGTCCCTTACCCCAATGAGATACAAATTCCAGGTGCTTGGCTGGATTCATTCACCAGCAAAATGGCCCTTCCACAGAAGCCTTGCAAATTTTTATCTCAGCAAAATGACAGATTTCTGTAGGTCATGGAACACTATGTCTCTTTCTCTCTCTCACAGTCACAACTCATTAGAGTTAAATCCACAAATGTCAGGATTCTACTGCACTAATTCCATTAAGATATTTGTTCTGCAAATAGGATAAACTTTTTCTGAGGGACAGCAGGATTAGAATTTTAGCTGGAATAACCATGTGCCTCTTGATGTAGTTAACTGAGCCCCAGAGATTAGCATGGTTTCCATTTACCTATGATTTTCTATAAAAATGAGAATGTATTTTTATTCTGATTTGTTCTGTGGTGAAATAGCAAAGCGTAGCCATTGCAGCATAAAATGCTTAAAACTAATACATATATTGTCTAAGTTTTATGAAAATGGTAATGTCTCTAAAGATTTGAGTGCCTTTCTCATTAATACTCACCTTATTTCAGTTATTTTAAGTCAGTTTCTTCACAAGAGACATATCGCATCAACTTCAGAGAGAACTGTCCCATCCAGAGTTATGTATGAATATTACTGAAAAGGAGGTTGTAGGGTTTTTATCTGGTTCTAGAAGGGATGCATGACCCCAAAAGGAGAAAATGAAGCCCCCAGTCCTCTCTGCTTTTCCTTTCAGGCATGATTAGGGCAGTTCTTCCAACTCCCTTGTAATCCTTTTATATGTCTGGGTCAGATACACCACTTGGCTTCAGAGCATCCTGACTTCAGAGTAGTTTTCCTCTAATTGCCTGAACATCATCTTCTCCTTTAGCTCCTTGGCAGCTCCTGGTTTCCCAAGAGAAGTTTAACTTTCCCAAGTGTCTCCTTTTGACAGCCCCTCCCACACCACAATTTCTCAATTTCCACATGGACAGAAGTCAAACAGCAGCACAATGCCTTGAGAATTTGTGAATCCCCAGTTGTTTGTTTCATTAACATTTAGCCTCAGGTCTTTCTTTCTGTGATTAAAAAGTAATACCCATTTATTACCTGCCACGAAGAACCCAAATAGAGAGAAAAGGTCAAAACAGTATAATAACCATTGACCGTTAAGCAGAAATAATGACTTTTAGAAAATATTTTCTTTCATACAGCTATAATATTATGTACACTTAGAATAATGAGTTTATTATATAAAGTTACACATGTTGAAGCTAAAAAGGTAGATTATATTTTATGTCTCAAAACTTAATAACCGTTTTAAACAGATTAAAAACTGGCCAGGTGGCAGTGTAAAGGGGTCTATACTTGGTATGAAGTTGGACTGGTTTTACTGGAAAAGATAGCCACCCTCCTGCAGCTAATAAAATGTTCGATGTTTGTTTCTTGAATGCAAGTACATCTTGATTTCGTGATATATACCTTTCTTTTCAAGGGAGGTCTACATCTGAATAGGAGGCATACACAGTTTTCTCTTTAATCCATTTACTTACATTTTTGCAATATCCTATTCTGAATAAGAATTGATTTATTATTGGCCATTTGCTATATTCTAAGCAATTTTGAAGAAGGCTGAGCACCGAAGAATTGATGCTTTTGAACTGTGGTGTTGGAGAAGACTCTTGAGAGTCCCTTGGACTGCAAGGAGATCCAACCAGTCCATCCTAAAAGAGATCAGTCCTGGGTGTTCATTGGAAGGACTGATGCTGAAGATGAAACTCCAATACTTTGGCCACCTCATGCGAACAGTTGACTTATGAGAAAAGACCCTGATGCTGGGAGGGATTGGGGGCAGGAGGAGAAGGGGACGACAGAGGATGAGATGGCTGGATGGCATCACCGACTCAATGGACATGAGTTTGGGTAAACTCCAGGAGTTGGTGATGGACAAGGAGGCCTGGTGTGCTGCTTCATGGGGTCGCAAAGAGTCGGACACGACTGAGTGACTGAACTGAAGCAATTTTCATGCATTTTTCTCCTTTAGTATCTATTAAGATCCTGTGATGTGGGTACTGCTTTTATCCTCATTTACAGATGAAGGACCTAAGGCTCAGAGAAGTTAAATAAGTTATCCCAGGTTGTAAGGCCAGGAAATGACAGAGTCTGGTAAGCCCAGCTCACTCTAACTTGGAAACCTATACTCTGAACTTTGTTACTAGTGGTTCTTAAAGTCTGCTCCCCAGCACAGCAGCATCAGCATCACCTGGGAATCGGTTAGAAATGCAAATCCTCAAGCTACATCCTGAATCTATTGGATCAGAAATGCTGGGGGTGGAGCCCAGCAATCTGCACAGCCTCCCAGATGGTTGTTATTGTTGAGTTGCTAAGTCATGTTCGACTCTTTTTTGACCCTGTGGAGGTTCTGAAAAAACTGAGGATCAAGCTTTGCAATAGACTGCAACCACATCTTCAAAAGAGCTGATGCTATACATTTTCTTAAATCCATTTTTTAAAAATCATGTTAGAGTCTTGCCAAAATATTGCATTAGTGTTTTATTGCTTATGTGTTCACAATTTTTCTTTGGGGATTTCTTGAGTGTTTTATGCATTAGTTCATAATTGAAGCTTAAGACTAAAGCACCGGGGTTTTCAGTAAGAATGAAGGCTGGGCCATGGTGATTGAGCACAGTTGGCACCTCCAAACTATCCTCACGTTATTCATGAATGATAAGCTGGGTTAGGATTCAGCTGAACAGATGACTCCTCACCCCAAAAAAAAACTGCCGTTACACAAATCAGTCTTACTGATTGTGAATAAGAAAATGAAAATTAGTTTAAAAACAAATCCAGTATGTAGACATATTTTTCAAATTAAGTAGATTCTTTATTGGACATTACAACAACCCCACAATCTTAGTTCTGTTGACCCAATTCAGTTTTTATACCCCAAAGTCTCTTATCTTAGCTTTAGTTTATATGGTTTGGTTTGGTTTCATTTTTGTTTCTTTCCCTTTACTCTGTTGCAGCTACTGATGAAGGAAAAGCCCTTATATTTAGAATGTCATTTACATATTTCTGAAGTCTAAGGCATTTTAATGGCAAATGTATTAGATTTTTAAGAACTTAGATGTGATTGGGTATAATTTAATATAGATATGGCCAGCCGTGGTATCCCTGGGTAGCTGAAATTCAGTTTTTTTTTAATTAGTATTTGAAAGGGAAGACCTCCTCTAGCCATTGTAATTGTATTTTCACTGTATTTTTATTCCTTTCCAGATCTGACAGTCTTAAAATTTAATTACTGTTAGCAAGACCTTTATGGGAAGAATAGAAATATTCTCGTAATAGTGTTAGCATATTAAATGTAATTTTCAGGTAGCCCTCCTAGGATTCCAGAACTCTTCAATAGAGCCAATTTAGCTGCCTTTTTTTCTGTCCTGGCAGTCCACATGCATTCAACTCACAAATGTATCCTTTCCCTGACTCCTCTGATGCTATTAGAACTTCGTTGTCCTAGTATATTAGAGTGTTCATTCATTTGTAATAAGACGGTCAAAACTGATATGAATTTTAATGCTGTTCATATGAATATTATTAAACATGCTGATTATAGTCTTTCTGCGCCTTAATGCAGACTTGGGTTGGTTTGTTGTTCTGTTGTTTGTTTCTTTTTAACCATGCTAATTGTTTACAATTCAAAATAGAAGGGTTTTGAAAAGAAAAATCACAGATTTTCATATAAGAAACATGAAGAAGAAAGGAGACATTTTTGCACAAAAAACAAGGAAATAATAAATCAAGGATTAAAACGAGTGTTTAAAAAATGCAACGCTAATCAGATAATCAGGATGGTGTGATCACTCACCTAGACCCAGACATCCTGGAATGTGAAGTCAAGTGGGCCTTAGAAAGCATCACTACAAACAAAGCTAGTGGACATGATTGAATTCCAGTTGAGCTATTTCAAATCCTGAAAGATGATGCTGTGAAAGTGCTGCACTCAATATGCCAGCAAATTTGGAAAACTCAGCAGTGGCCACAGGACTGGAAAAGGTCACTTTTCATTCCAATCCCAAAGAAAGGCAATGCCAAAGAATGCTCAAACTACCGCACAATTGCACTCATCTCACACGCTAGTAAAGTAATGCTCAAAATTCTCCACGCCAGGCTTCAGCAATACGTGAACCGTGAGCTTCCAGATGTT
>NW_011494797.1:1468025-1479743 GCF_000754665.1 Bison bison bison | reverse complement strand
TGTCACCCTGCTTATTTAACTGATATGCAGAGTACATCATGAGAAACGCTGGACTGGAAGAAGCACAAGCTGGAATCAAGATTGCCGGGAGAAATATCAATAACCTCAGATATGCAGATGACATCACGCATATGGCAGAAAGTGAAGAGGACCTAAAAAGCCTCTTGATGAAAGGGAAAGAGGAGAGTGAAAAAGTTGGCTTAAAGCTCAGCATCAGAAAACGAAGATCATGGCATCCAGTCCCATCATTTCATGGGAAATAGATGGGGAAACAGTGAAAACAGTGTCATACTTTATTTTTAGGGGCTCCAAAATCACTGCAGGTGGTGATTGCAGCCTTTAAATTAAAAGACGCTTACTCCTTGGAAGGCAAGTCATGACCAACCTAGACAGCATATTGAAAAACAGATATTACTTTGCCAACAAAGATCTGTCTCGTCAAGGCTATGGTTTTTCCAGTGGTCATGTATGGATGTGAGAGTTGAACTGTGAAGAAAGCTGAGTGCTGAAGAATTGATGCTTTTGAACTGTGGTGTTGGAGAAGACTCTTGAGAGTCCCTTGGACTGCAAGGAGGTCCAACCAGTCCATTCTAAAGGAGATCAGTCCTGGGTGTTCATTGGAAGGACTGATGCTGAAGATGAAACTCCAATACTTTGGCCACCTCATGCAAAGAGTTGACTCAATGGAAAAGACTCTGATGCTGGGAGGGATTGAGGGCAGGAGGAGAAGGGGACGACAGAGGATGAGATGGCTGGATGGCATCACTGACTCAATGGACATGAGTTTGAGTGAACTCCGGGAGTTGATGATGGACAGGAAGGCCTGGCGTGCTGCAATTCATGGGATAGCAAAGAGTCGGACAAGACTGAGGGACTGAACTGAACTGAATTGAACCAAGTATTAAAAAAAGAAAAGAAAAACAAAGGATCTGGAACTGACCTGGTAGTCCAGTGGCTAAGACTCTTAGCTCCCAATGAAGGGGACCTGGCTTCGATTCCTGATGGGGGATCCCACATGCAGCAAGTAAAATCTGGTGCAGCCAAATAAATCAACAGAAAGATGACCTTAAAAAAAAGCATGAATTAAAGGGATATCAGACCTGGAAATCTGAAGACATGTGAGGGCCGGCTTGTTTGGACCAATGAAAGCTCAGGGCAGTCTCCCTCCAGCCCCTTGGGCATCTCACTTCTGCTGAGAGCGCTGAGTTGTCACTGGGCTCCAGTGCTCTCAGGCAACTCCTGGCACATCTAATAGGACAAGGACAGTCACTTACAGTCTTTTACTCACCCCAAGAGGTGATTTGTCAGCCTGTTGGCTCCTAATTACTTGGCATTAGCATATTCATATTTCTGTGTTTGGTTTTAATTAAGATGTTTCTTCCCTAAATCAGAAACAACATAAGAATGTAAATAAGATGTCTCACACACTTTGATTGTCTATAATAGTATATCTTCTTTTTTTCTTGTAATACATAGAGTGGTCTGTTGAATTAAAATAAATGAGGACTCCTAGCTTCTGGTGGGTGGGATATTAGTTCTAGTTTTAAAAAGCGACACCCAGAGCAGATAGCAGAGCTCTGTGTATGGGGGTTGTGTGTAGGGTTCCAATAGTTTGGGTTATTCAGTTTCAGCTGCCTCTTAAAAAGTGAGTCAGAGAAAATTTGATGTCTGCTTTTCAGGACTAGACCACATTTTCATTCCATTATTTTTATAATAATATGTGATAGTAAATAATTCTAAAGAGCCCAAGTTCATTGCTGCATTTTGCTTTCTGTCAGAGAAAAAGACAGAGAGACTGCTATCTGGGCTTCATTGTAGGATCAGTTAATGAATTTTCAATTCCCATTGCATTCATGCTTTATTATTTAAATTTACAGAAGCTTGTGCTGTCATTCCCAAATGATGTGTGTTTTTTTGCAGTTTGCCAAGATGAGAAATACCCACCCCATCTCAATCTATCAATCATCTATCTGCCTATCTATCCATATATCTTCATGTGTGCTTATTTCACTTATATATGTGCGATGTTTCTTTTGATTTGCAGCAAAACTAGTTGGAGAGAACTTAAACCTGTTGTTAGCACACTTGATGTTATTTTAAGGATATAAAACACTATATCTTGATGCTAATGGTTTATGACACACAATAGAAAAGGAACCCATTGCAAAAATAGCAACATTCTTCCTGCTTTCTGCTTCAGCCTGCCTCTCTCAGCAGTGTTGCCTGCCCTGCTCCCTCTCCAAGACTGCCGGTGGGAGCATCTATGACCTGCAGAGTCAGTCCCCTGGGAATGCAGTGGAGTGAATGAAAAAGTCCAGAGCCAGTTCAAAGAAGCCTTACAAAATATGAACCCGTAGTGGTTTTTTTTCTCCCTGAGCAATTAGTGAACTAGAAGAAAGGCAAAGAATGGACAGCTTTGGCATTTGCCCAAAGTATTTTATGTTAAAAAATAAATAGCAACAGAGTTCCTAATCAGAGGACCTTAACATTGAGAGCCTGTCCTGGGTTATCCTGGTAGGCTCAAAGTTTAATCACAAGGGTGCTCGAGAGTGGAAGAGGGAGGTTGGAGAAGAGGCCAGAAGATGCTGTGTGAGAAAGAATTCACCAGTTATTCTTGGCTTCTGAGATGCAGGAAGGGGCCAAGAACCCAGGACTGCAGGCAGCCTCTAAAAGCTGAAAAAAGTAATGAAACAGATTCCTCACTAAACCCTTCAGAAAGGAATGAAGCCCTTCTGACACCTTGGTCTTAACCCAGTAAGACCCCTGCTGGACTTCTGATATCCAAAACTGTTAGATAATAAATCTGTGTTGTTTAATGACACTAAAAAAAGAAACAGCCAAGGTTTTGTATATCCACAAAGAACATCAGAATTTACCTACTTTAAATAAGGAAAGGCCATATTAAATGGATTTATTTTCCATTTTAAGCAGTTCCTAATACAGAATTTTTTTTAAATGGTCTACAAATATAACTGAAATAGGAATGTATATGAGCTCCATACATATTAGTATGTGGATATATATATTTATATACACATGCGTATACTCCATTTCTTCTTTTCTACTTAGTCCAATCTCTACTCTCTCTTGAAGGTCAGTTTATGTCTCACCCTTCAATGCACGCTTTTTAGCTTATTCTGGTCTACAAAGTAAACTTCCTGTACTCAATTGACTTTTTTCTTATAACCTCAAATACTTCATAACGTACCCAAAGAAGAAACTTCTTGTCTACATCATTTATTTAAAGCATAGCTAAAATCACCCTGCATTTTTATTTTCTAAATACTGCTGATTCCCTAACCATATTATAAGTACTCTAAGAACATGCACCAATAATTCTTTTCTTAATTTTGAATGTGAATGGTCAGTATAGTGCCCTAAAAGCAGTTATAGTTGATAATGACATAATGGTAATGAGAACTTGGAAAGACCTCTTCTGTGAGCTTTAAAATAGCTCTAATATGTTGATAAAGACAAAATAATGGTGTTAGTAGGAAATGCCCAAAATGTACCTGTATTGAAACTACAGAAAAAAGTTTGGTAGTCCTAGGGCAGCCTTAACCAAGAGAGCTTTGTAGGGTTATAGAAATGTTCTCTGTCCGTACTCTCCAATATAGTAGCTACTAGCCACGTGGCTATCAACCAAGTGTGACCAGTGTCACTGAAGAACCAAATTTCTATTGTTGTTAACAGAAGTTTAAAGTAAATGGCCACCTGTGGCTATTGGCTACCATATTGGATAGCATGAAGACACTTTTAGGTTGGTAGATCATTCTCCTAGTTCTAAGGGCTAGGGTAGTAAAGGAATAGGGTCATTTTCATCTTGCCTAATGGTTTTGTTCCTGAAGCAATTAATTCATAACAGTAGGACAGTGGTACCCAAAGAGTATTCTGTAATTTAGACATGTCAATTTACTAGTCTATGACAAATTCAGTACAGAAATTGAGAGTAAGCATTTAGAAATTACTATAGCCACTTGGCATCGATGTAACATCCAGCTGTGGAGTGGTTGGACTCATCTCACTGAACGGGGCATAGACTACTCTGGGTGTTTTCAAAGGCTGCACAGCCTTGAGTGCCATCTGGCACCAGCACAGCTAGGTGCAGTGGGACCACATATTATACTGGCCTATGAAGGAGTAGGAGTTTTTACAAAGCTATCCTGTCACAGAACAGCTACAAATACTTTTGAGAAGCCCCAGTGTAGCAGGCCAGGAATCAGAGGCCAGGAAACTAATCTATTCACCATAAGCTGGCTAAATTATATTCACTAGAGTTCTCAAAAACAGAAGCACTCTTAGAAATTATAGACTCCAACCCCCAACTAACAAATGAAAAAAAAAAAAAAAAAAAAATACATTCTAGGAAGAATGTGACATACCTCAACACTTACATCAGAGCTTGAAGAACTCCCATCCTGGCTCTCAGGCAAGCTTTATTCCGATTATGCCAAATGGATCTGGGCCAAGTGACGTCTTCTTATTCCCTAGCACAGTAAATGGAAGTCTAAGAACATGACTGCAACACATCTGTAAAATCTACCTTGCAGTTTACAGGTGCCTGTACCAACTGAGGTTCTCCTCCCCTCTTTAATGTATTGTCACCAAAGTGAATTTTTAAAACCAGAACTAACGAAGAATCCACAGGGATCAGTACATATGAAAAAAAAAAAAAACAAATCAATGAGACTAACCCTTATATTAAAGTTTTAGATTTTGAGTAAAGTATTGATTAATTTCTTTGTCTTCCTGAGCCATAAAAGGATGCTTAAACTTTTGATTTTTCCCTTGATTTGTTCCTAGATAGTGGGAAAATGATAATGGGATGCTATGGTTTGTGGATTCCTAAAAGAAGCCCAGTAAGAAAAGAGTCCAGCAAAAGAACATTCCCTTCATTGGAAATAGGGCGGCTGTTTGATTGTGTGCATACTGGACAGTGTTGATGCTGCACCCAGACCCCTGTGCAGGCTTGCAGACTCACAGCCACCTCTTTCTCTTAGAGACTGGCCCCCATCACAGGAGCCATCTGGCTTGAGAAGTTTCACTTCTCTCCCTTCCTCTTCCTCTAGGAGTGAGGGCAATCTGCCACCAAGGAGGGACTGACAGACAGTCAGTCAACACTACCTATCTCACAGTCTCTAGGTGTTTGGAGTGAAAATAGACCCAATGGCTGTCCTTTGACTCAAAGCAGAATTTACCCTGTAGGACAGCTCACTCTCCAGAGCTCTTTGTAGGATCAGGCTGTTACCAGCCTCCGGCTGGAAGCACACCTCTGCTGGCTCCATCCTCATCCTGCCTGTCACTTTCTTACGATCCCTTTTGAGTGTATATCCCAGGAGCTATCTGAACTTTCAGACCCTTTGGAAGTCTCTTGAAAAGTTTTCTCTGAATTTCGGACTCCTTATTATCTTTGATCATTGATTTCAGAGCAAAACTTCTGCTCTTTTCCAGGGCAGCTAGCTCTATTCCTATGTTGTGTTAATTGCTCTATATAAGAACACTGGAAAAGTTTCTCTGCAAGAACATATCTCAAGTACATGACTATTTTCTTATGCAAATAAGAAATACCCCATCTTTTAAAATTGACGAATATTTTAGCTATGTTATTTAGTGGGACAATTAATCATCCAAAAGTTTGTCCTTTTAGGGGGAATAGGAGAAGCTGGCTTTATTAATTTGTGATAAATAAAAATTTGTTTAAAATAACAAACAGGAAAATTTAATTTTCCATTTTATATTCAAATCATGTCAGTGGCATAGGAA
This sequence comes from Bison bison bison, assembly GCF_000754665.1. Classification (NCBI taxonomy): domain Eukaryota; kingdom Metazoa; phylum Chordata; class Mammalia; order Artiodactyla; family Bovidae; genus Bison; species Bison bison. The sequence continues at coordinate 1,473,980 of NW_011494797.1, read as the reverse complement.
ATGGAATTTATTAGGGGAAATGCTATAGCTATTTGCATAATTTTCTGGTGCTGAAACATGAGAAAAATATGGCTGCTTATTACTCTGGCTCAGTTTAGCTTTGCTTTCAGATGCTCATTCACCAACCTAAGCCTTTTTCCTTCCTGAGTCTCTATGGTGCTCACATAAAATATGCACTTAAGCTCATGTAAAAATGATGCATTCTTCCATTTTCTCCAAATCTTTTCACACCCTCCTGGGTTTGTTAATCAATTAGTCGTCAGTCATATCTTCTCGTGATGGTACGGGAGCCATTAAAATCCCAATTGCTATCTTCAACAGTGTTTTATTTTTCTTTATTTTATTTATCCATGTGATCTAGCTTCTTACTAATCATTCAAGAAATATCTGATGAATGATGTCTTCCTTTTCTTCTATTTCCTCTTAAAATCATAATAGTACTGCAGAATCCCTTTCAAAGTTGGGGAACTCCAAAAAAAAAAGTTCCGTGGAAGGATGTACTTTGGGTGAATACAACTAAGCTAGAAATTTTCTGTGATCTTGAACAAAAGCAAATCATTGCTAATCATTTCTAACTTTGATCATGTGCTGATGGGGGCCCACGATTTGCTACAGTTCAACCAGAGCAAGATTTTCCCATACAACTATGAAATATACATTTTTGTGCATGATTAAATAAATATTTATTGTTAGCCAATGGGATTCAAAACTGCACTCCCTGTATTCAAAGCAATCAAATTCTAAAGGAGAAGACAAATGTAGAAAAAAGCAGTCCTAATACAGTGTGATTAGAACCAGATGTTTGGACAAGAGTCTGGAAGCAGGGAGAGGTGGGGAAAACTTGCCAATCTGCTGTTAGGGAGACAGTTAGAGGGAGATCAGGGAAGAATTTTAGTCGATATAGCTTGTAAATTTTAATCGAAAGGGTTGGTTGTAAAGGTATTACCATTAAATTATTTAATTTGCTTATCAATCGTTACTTAGGTAGTTCTTTTTTTCTTTGGGTCAAAAACCAACCTGGCCCTCTTGTGCTAAAAGCTTTCATTTCTCTCATGACTTCTTTCCTTCCACAGTCACCAACTTAGTAAGGATTAGGTGTGTCTACTAGTGACAGGAAATCCAAAATAACAATGGCTTATATAAGATGGAGCAGATTTTCCCAGCTGTTGGATTGTAAAATATACTGTTGATCAAACTCTATAAAACTGGCTTTTCCTTCAGCAACACCTCCTCTGCCATATGGTGTTGACATGAGTTTATACAAAGACAGCCCCGCTGTTCCTATGGCCTGCCTGCAGCTCTCCTTCTCATGGCTCTACTCAAAAGGCTTTTGGATGTACTCTTCCAAATTTTTTATACTTACGTTTGGGAAATCTAATTGTTAATAAGAATAAAGAGATCTATGTCATTTCTGGAGGCTCCTCTTCTATGCTATGGTTCTGGAAAGTATACATTCTAGGTTGGGTTGATATTTCAGCTATTTGAAGAAGTAAAATGTGCCTTTGCCTATCTTTGACCTGAATCCATGAGAAAATAAATATATATTTAATAGCGAATGTTTCCATAGTAGTTGATGGTCAGGAAATTAAGAAAATAATAAATACCATTCACACAAAAGAAAAATTTATGCAAAATCTGAACCCCAGGAACATACATGCTTGTAGTAAATACTAATTGCCAGTGCAGAAATCAAAAGTCTACTTTGGGAAATACTGGGTTCATCAAATGTAGATGTTTATCTCCTGATGACCAAATTGTTTTGAATATATAATTGAGGTTAAGTATTTCATGAATTGGTCAACTGAATAATACCAGCTTTCCAATATGTGGGCAAATAGCAGACCTACAACAAAATAGTGTACTTACTAAATTCCTAGTTTAGTTAGTGGCAAAAGCATTTACAGCCTTTTTATATTATAAAAGCCTGTGTTAACTGTTAAGATGACTCCTAAAAGAAAGAGACAGAGAGAGACAGAAAACAGAGAGAATTATTCAAGCCTTCAGTATTGAACATCTCTGTGTGTCTGTGAATACTATTCCTGGGTATATAGTTTGTGTGTGACATCACTAACAGGAAAAATTGTTCTCAAGAGTTCTGGGCTGATTAGAAATCCAGACAGTAACTGGTTCTTTGCCTCATGTAAACTGGAACATCAGTATGAGGAATACAGAAAAAATGAAATTTTTCCTGAAATCACACACCGTTTTTTTCACGTGCTGTGCTTCATCGCTCGGTTGGGTCTGACTCTTTGCGACCGCATGGACTGTAGTCTGCCAGGCTGCTCTGTCCATGAGGATTCTCCAAGCAAGAATACTAGAGAGGGTTGCCATGCTCTCCTCCAGGGGATCTTCTCAACCCAGGGATTGAAATGGAACCCAGGTCTCCCACAATGCAGGCAGACTCTTTACTGTCTTATGTTTTCCATAAGAGAAATTAAAAAAAAAAAAAGGAAGAAGGAAGGCGCAAAATTATTTAGTTGGAATTTGAAGGGCAATTGCTCTTTATATTTTTCCTATACTAAAAAATTATCATAAGACACTGTCTATTTTTTCAAGCCCTGGGGCCTCCTGCAGCTTAGAATTGTGCTGGCCTCCTCTGGTTCCCAGGATTCTGATTGATCTCAGCTGTCTTGTTTTGATTCAGTAGCTCCCAGAATAATCCCAAATGTACATCATCACAGGGCTATGAAGCGACATAATTATTGAGGAGGTGGTGCTATTTGTCTTTCTGTACATGTTTTGACATTATTCTGGGCACTATTTGATGCATGAAGTAGGCTTTACATAAGTAATAAAAAAAGCTGTTTTGCTTTTATTGTCACTTGGTTTTTAATCCCTATAATAAAACAATACCACAGAATGAATGCTCCAAAACCGAAACAAAGATAGAAGAGTAAAATGGGATCTCGAAAAGCCAAAAATGCATTCATTGTGCATAATGTGATCATTAAATAAATTTTGTGAAAATTTCTTTTTACAACAAAGAAGTAGATTCAAATTTATTATAGCACTTTCCTTAGATGGCACATAAAGATACTTGTGTCAAAAATGAGATATTTGTGTAGATAAATGAAGACGCTGAGCAGACAAATTAAACATGTAGTTTTAATTTTTATTAAAGAACCCTCAACTATAGCTTTACCAAAACTAAATATTGCAACATAGAAGGGAAAGATCTTGTTTAACTACATCTATTAGGTTGGTCCAAAACTTCAGTTAATTTTTTCCATAACATTGTATGGAAAAACTAGAACATGGGCAAACTAAAAGACATATCTAAAATCCAGTTCTACAAGTTAAAGCAAAAACTAAAAATGTTTTTTTTCTTTAAAGCATTAGCTACGTGTGTGTTTTTTTAAATGAGACAAGGGGCAATATCTTGATAAGTATCTCTGACTTCATTTGTGTAATTAGATATAAGCCTAAAGATGGCATCTCCAATTGAATAACATTTCCTGCCTTCAAATAACAGGAACATCAAAGTAACTGTGACTGAATCCAAATAAAATCTATTTTCTTACCCAAATATCCAAATAAAGCCCAGCTGTACAGAGTTGACACCCATAGTTCTAGAATCAATAAGAATAGCCCAAGTTCTGTCTATCTCGTTGCTCTGCCATCTCCACACATGGCTACTTAAGGGTCCAAGAGATGCACTGAACTCTTTAAAGGAGATTAAACCATCACATCTCCTTTCCAGCTAGGAGAAAAAAAGCCTCAAAGAGTGTCATTTTTTTTCTCTTTTTTATGCAAGGCAAGCAAGTCAATGGAGTTTTTAGTCTCATTAGTCATCTTTTTATTTTATTTTATTACTACCAGATAGACAACAGATCCTTGTAGGGTAAAGGCATGAATTGATCTCCTACTCAAACCAGTTTCACTTTGAAGAATAAAGCAGGGACGTCCCAGGTAGTCCAGCAGTTGAAACTTGGCTTCCAATGCAGGGGTACCAGTTCAGTCCTTGGTCTGGGAGCTAAGATCCCACATGCCTGGCTGCAAAAAAAAAAAAAAAGCATACACACGCACATATCACAGAAACAGGATTGTAACAAATTCAATAAAGACTTTAAAATGAGCCACATCAAAAAAATAAAAAATTTTAAATGAAACAAATTTGAATGTAGCAGGGCATCATTTAGGCTTCCCAGGTAACACTAGTGGCAAAGAACCCACCTGCCAATGCAGGAGACATAAGAGACGCGGGCTGGATCCCTGGGTCAGGAAGATCCCCTGGAGGAGGAAATGGCAACGCACTCCAGCATTTTTGCCTGGAGAATCCCATGGATAGCGGAGCCTGGCTGACTACAGCCCAGAGGGTCTCAAAGAGTCCGACACAACTGAAGTAACTTAGCATACATGCAAGTGGCATCATTTTATTTTATTTTTTTGTTGTTGTTTATGTCGTTTTATTTATTTATTTATTTGTCATTTTTGCCGTTATGTCGTTTACACCTAGACTTTCCTAAACAAAACTTAGTTTTGTTTTATGGAGTGGTTCCGTTTCATCAGAGCTACCTGCGTATAAAGACATTCTTGAGTAGCAAAGTTACTTATGTATTCATTATTTTAGTTTTCATTTAGTGACATCTGAATTTGAAACTCGCTCATAAACATTAAATTCTGTGATATTACAGATAGTTCACCACTGAATATATTTTCAGGGCTAATGAAGGTTGTTACAAAAATTAAGTCTCGTATTACAATTTTATTGGAAAATTTATTGGGAACAAAGATCAAGTAGGGTCAATAGAACCCTTAGGGTAAATAGATAGAAGATAAGAAATGAAGAAAAAAATTGGAGAAAAGTAAAGACTTGGGTAACTTTGGAATAACATGAATTCAAATGTATTTCAAAATATGACAGACAACAGGAAAGTGATGACTGTATATTACAAACTACTCTCAGCTTGTTTAGCAACTGTTATACTTTAAATGTTTTTCTTTTAATTATATTATTAGAATCCATTAGTTGTAGAGACATATACAGACATGTGTAAAGAATAAAAAATTCATTATTCACTGTTCTGTCACCCAGGGAAAAAATGCTAACTACTTTTGGTATTTTGTTATGTGTTTTGTTAGTATTTAACATACATTTATAATGGTGTGTATTTTTAAACTGGGTTAATTTTTTACACACTGTGCTACAAATCATCTGTTTTGCAAATTATCTTTTTTCCATCGACATGAGAAAATGCTTGAAAAATAGTACTCAGTTGTGCTGTAAAGCGTGACTTGAACGGTTGCATAATATTTTTGTCACGTGTCCTTTGCACAATTTGTGGTGGTGTTGTTCAGCTGCTGAGTCGTGTCTGACTCTTTGTGACCCTGTGGACTGCAGTGCCCCAGGCCTTCCTGTCCCTCACTGTCTCCCGGAGTTTGCCCAAGTGCATCTTCATTGAGTCGGTTGATGCTATTCAACCATCTCATCCAAAATTTAATTAGTCCCATATTGAAAAATCTGTTGGCTGTGGTGTTTAGTGTGCATATATGGTAGCAGACCAACCTCTGTTCCAATCCTGATGACATCTCTATTTTAAAAACAAACAAACAAACAAACAAGAACAAAAAAACTATGGATCACATTTAGTCTTTGTTTTCCTCACTTGTGAAGTGGGACTAATATTAGGACCCGTCTCTTGAGTATATGCTAAGGATCAAAAGCAGTGCCTAGTAAAGATATACCTATGAGAAAGTTTTATCAGACTTTGGAAGATCTCTAATTTTATGTTATCATAAATAGCTGTTGACCCAGAACACAGCTGGATGAGCTGTAAATTGCCATTGTAGTCAAACACACATACATATTTCACTCCTTCATTCAAGCCACTTTTATTGATCAGGTACCATTTTCCAGGTTCACTTAAATGTCATGATGAGCCTCTTTATCATATGCCTAATAAGAACCACTTGTCATTGTTGAGATTAAAACTTTTAACTGCAATTATTATATAA
>NW_011494797.1:1465560-1467925 GCF_000754665.1 Bison bison bison | reverse complement strand
TATTATATAAAGTTAATTCTTCAAGTAAACGATACTTCAAATATCTGGCAAAGATTCTAGGAAAAGATGAGTCTTTAAAATGTAAAAGTGATTTTAAATCTGACTAGTCCTATGCAAATATTCTTTCCACAGGGATTTCCCAGTATTCAAATTCCTGTTTGATCATTTATCGGAAGAGTATCACTTGCCTGCGTGTAGGGGCAAAAAGCAGTGGAGTAAAAGTGTCATGTTCAACATTGTTTCTTCAAAACCCAAATGCTTTGGAGCTTAAATATTCAGCAGTTCCTCTTTACTCTTCTTGATTTCTGATGGAAAGCCTTGTCGAGATAAAGGAGTCAATGGTAGTACATTTTTTCCCATTATTATTATTATTATTTTGTATTATTATTATTATTTTGTATTTGGAGAAGTTATTTACAAAATTTGCAAAGATCTGACCAGATCTCAAGAGGTAGAATGTTTAAGAATGAATAAAATGACGTCAGAGTGGATGAGCCCCGTCTCATCCACAATGGGCCCCACCCTCCCCCTGTCTCTCATCCTGCTCCTTTTCCAAGCCCCTCCCATTTGGCAGAAGGGTCTTCCTGAGTCTTGGATTGCTTCCTGATTGTCTTCTGAGGGTCCCCATCCCTTCCATTTCTCTGTTGCTTACTGATTCTAAAATCTAACTTGGGTTCAGATCCCTGAGTTCCTGTCAGAAACACTGAATCAGAAACATCTGTATGGGGGGGCTTGAGAACTGTTATTTTAAAAAAGTTTTCTAGGTGATTCTAATGCAGTCTGAAGACTGGCATTTGGAAACTCTTGCTCTATGGTCAGGTTCTATGAAGCTTCCCATCCCCTTTCATCCTCTGCTCCCCACATGACCTGGGTTCTGCCTCCCTCCATCTCATCTATTGCTATTTCCAGCCCCTTTGCATGCCACATGCCAGCTTTAGTAATGACAAATGACATTTAGCAAGTGTCCTTTTGTGATAGGCCTTCTACTATATAAAAGTACTAAATCAATTAATATATTCAATGTATAACATTAAATGATACATTTGTTGTTGTTCAGTCGCAAAGTGGTGAGCAACTCTTTGTGATCCCATGGACTGCAGCATGCCAGGCTTCCCTGTCCTCTACTATCTCCTGGAGTTTGCTTAAATCCATGTCCATTGAGTGGGCAATGCTATCTAACCATCTTATGCTCTGCTCCCCTCTTCTTTCACCTTCAGTCTTCTCCATAATCAGGGTCTTTTCCGATGAGTCAGCTCTTTGTATCAGGTGGCCAAAGTATTGGGGCTTCAGCTTCAGCATCAGTCCTTCCAATAAATATTCAGGGTTGATTTCCCTTAGGATTGCCCAGTTTGATCTCCTTGCAGTCCAAGGGACTTTCAAGAATCCCTTGCTGCTGCTGCTGCTAAGTCGCTTCAGTCATGTCCAACTCTGTGCAACCCCATAGACGGCAGCCCATCAGGCCCTGCCGTCCCTGGGATTCTCCAGGCAAGAACACTGGAGTGGGTTACCATTTCCTCCTCCAATGCATGAAAGTGAAAAGTGAAAGTGAAGTCGCTCAGTCGTGTCCGACTCTCAGCGACCCCATGGACTGCAGCCCGGCAGGCTCCCCCAACCAAGGGATTTTCCAGGCAAGAGCACTGGAGTGGGGTGCCATTGCCTTCTCCACAAGAATCCCTTAAATATCGTTTATATATATATATATATTTATATTTATATATATATATTTATATATATATAATGTTAAAACCATGTCTGACACATAGAAAGCATATAATGAATGTTAATGAATCATCAGTTCAGTTCAGCTGCTCAGTCGTGTCTGACTCTTGCAACCCCATGAATCGCAGCACACCATGCCTCCCTGTCCATCACCAACTCTTGGAGTTCACTCAACCTCACATCCATCCAGTCGGTGATGCCATCTAGCCATCTCATCCTCTGTCATCCCCTTTTCCTCCTGCTCCCAATCCCTCCCAGCATCAGAGTCTTTTCCAATGAGTCAACTCTTTCCATGAGGTGGCCAAAGTATTGGAGTTTCAGCTTAAGCATCATTCCTTCCAAAGAAATCCCAGGGCTGATCTCCTTTAGAATGGACTGCTTGGATCTCTTTGCAGTCCAAGGGACTCTCAAGAGTCTTCTCCAACACCACAGTTCAAAAGCATCAATTCTTCAGCGCTCAGCTTTCTTCACAGTCCAACTCTCACATCCATACATGACTCCCGGAAAAACCATAGCCTTGACTAGACAGACCTTTGTTGGCAAAGTAATGTCTCTGCTTTTCAATATGCTATCTAGGTTGGTCATAACTTTCCTTCCAAGGAGTAAGCGTCTTTTTTTTTTTTATTTTATTTTATTTTTAAACTTT
>NW_011494797.1:1451739-1465436 GCF_000754665.1 Bison bison bison | reverse complement strand
GCAGTGATTTTGGAGCCCAAAAAAATAAAGTCTGACACTATTTCCCCATCTATTTCCCATGAGGTGATGGGACCAGATGCCATGATTTTAGTTTTCTGAATGTTGATCTTTAAGCCAACTTTTTCACTCTCCTCTTTCACTTTCATCAAGAGGCTTTTTAGTTCCTCTTCACTTTCTGCCATACGGGTGGTGTCATCTGCATATCTGAGGTTATTGAATGAATCATATCTATAATTAAATATCATAGATCATGCCATGTACTATTATTTTTCAGATTTATTAAGATACAGTTGACATATGTTGCATTGGCCAAAAGGTTTGTTTGGGTTTTTCCATAACATCTTACAGAGAAACTCAAACAAACATTTTGGCCAGCCCAATACCATTGTATAAGTTAAGGTGTATAACATGTTGGTTTGCTATACATGTATGCTGTGAAATGAGTACCAATAAGCTTAGTTATCACATTGAGCAGCTCATGTAATTACTATTTGTGCGTGTGGTGAGAATATTTAAGATTTATTCTCTTAGCAACTTTCAAGTTTATGTTAATACAATATCATCAGTCAATATTGTGAATTATTGTTGCTTTTCTGTACATTAGATCCCCAGGACTTATTCATCTTTTAACTGGAAGTCTATACCCTTTGACTACATTCCTCATTTCTCCCATCCCCTATTCCCCAACAGCCATCAATGTACCTTCTGTTTCTATGAGTTCATCTTTTTTAGATTCTACAAATAATTGAGATCATACAGCATCTGTCTTTCCCTGACTTATCTCATTTAGAGTAATGCTCTCAAGATTTGCTCATGTTGTCACAAATGGCAGGACTTCCTTCCTTTTATTTTTTAACTGAATGGTATTTTATCGTGTATATATCACACTTTATTCTTTCATCCATTGATAGATACTTAGGCTGTTTTCGTTATCACTTGGCTGTTGTGAATAATGCTGGAGTGAACCTAGGAGATGCAGCTATCTCCTTGAAATAATGATTTCATTTCCTTCAGATATATTCCCCAAAGTAGGATTGCTAGACTGTTTGGTAATTCTGTTTTTTGATAGACTGTTTGATAATTCTATTTTTTATTTTTTGACAAATCTCCATACTGCTTTCAATAGTGGCAGTATCACTTGACATTCCTACCATGGTGTCCAAAGTTGTTGGGCACTGTGGTAGGATTGTAACCACATCCTTGCCAGCTCTTGTTATCTCTTGCCTTTTTTACCATGACATGCATTTGTCTTGTCCTCTCTAGTCTTAACCAGCTAAACTAGACATAGAAGACTCAGAGTTACTAGGAAACAACTTGGGCAAAGATCTTACTCTTAAAAAAAAAAAAAAAGGAAGTATGACATGTATCAGTTTATTGTTATAGCAACCCTGTGACGTAGGTACCATTATTTTTCCCATTTGACAGAATAGGAAGCAGAGGTCCTGTTCACAGAAATAGAAAACAGTAGCCCAGTTATGAACATTTGTAATTCCTTGAATATGCCATGATTTCTAACTTGGTGAATAAGGTGAGAAAATTCATGTGCTATATTCTCCAACCCTAACTCCCTGACAATTACTTTCCCACGTAGTCCCCTTTCACACTTCACTCTTGTCATTGCCTGTTTTACCCGTTGCTTTTGCCAACTAGATTTTAAATTTCTTGAGAGCAGAGATTGTGTTTCATTGAAAAATGCATGGCCAAGACCTCTACTAAGTACGATATAGGGCTATTTAAAGAAATGAAATATAAGCACACCTCGTTTTATTGTGCTTCACTTTATTGTGCTTGGTGGATATTGCATTTTTTAAAAATTGAAAGTTGGTGGCAACTCTGAGTCAAGCAAATCTATCGCTGCCATTTTCCCAAGAGCATTTGCTCACTGCATGTCTGCCACATTTTGGTAATTTTTGCCATACTTCAACATTTTTCATCCTTATTATATTTATTTTGATGATGTGTAATCCGTGCTCTTTAGGTGCTGCTAATGTGATTGTTTGGGGTGCCACAAACTACACCCGTAATGATAATATGTGTGTTCTGACCGTTCCACCAACCAACCATTTCCTCATCTCTCTCCTTGTCTTGAGTCTCCCTCATCCCTGAGACACAACAATATTGGGATTAGGTCAGTTAATAACCCTACAATGATCTCTAAGTGTTCAACTGAGAGGTAGAATCACACATCTCTCACTTTAAATCAAAAGCTAGAAATGATTAAGCTTAGTGAGGAAAGCACGTGAAAGACCTAAGCTAGACCTCTTGCATCAGTTAGCCAAGTCATGAATGCAAACAAAAAATCTTTGAAAGAAATTAAAAGTGTTTCTCCAGTGAACACAAGAATGATAGGAGAGCAAAACAGCTTTATTGCTGATGTGCAGGAAATTTGAATGGTCTGGATAGAAAAGGAAACCAGCCACAACATTCCCTTAAGCCAAAGCTTAATCCAGAGGAAACCCCTAACTCCCTTTAGGTCTATGAAGACTGAGAAAAGTGAGGAAGATACAGAAGGAAAGTTTGAAGCTGGCAGAGGTTGATTCTTGACATTTAAGAAAAGAAGTCACCTCCATGATATAAAAGTGTGAGGTGAAGCAGCAGGTGCTGATGTAGATGCAATAAGTTATCCAGAAGATCTAGCCAAAATAACTAATGAGCGTGGCCACACTAAACAACAGATTTTCGATGTCGATTAAACAGTGGAAGAATGTATTGGGAGAAGATCCTAAATAGGGCTTCATAGCTAGAGAAGAGAAGTCAATACCTGGCTTCCAAGCTTCAAAGGACAGGCTGACTCTCTTTTTAGGGGCTAAGGAAGCTGATGATTTTAAGTTGGATCTAGTGCTCACTTTTTTTTTTTTTTTAAATCCAAGAGCTGTTAAGAATTCTGTTAAATCTACTCTGTCTGTGCTCTATAAATGGAACAACAAAGCCTGGATGACAGCATATGTGTTCACAACATGGTTTACTGAAAACTTTAAGCCCAATGTTGAGACCTACTGCTCAAGAGAAAAGATTCTTTTCAAAATATTACTGCTCATTGACAATTTGCATCTGGTCACCCAAGAGCTCTGATGGAGTTGTACAAGGAGACTTATATTGTTTTCATGCCTGAAAATACAGCATCTATTCTGTAGCCCACAGATTAAGGAGTCATTCTGACTTTCAAGTCTCATTATTAAGAAACACACTTCATAAGCCTTTAACTGCCAGACAGTGATTCTTCTAATGGATCTGGGCAAAGTCAATTAAAAACATTCTTAAAAGGATTCACCATTCAAGATGCCATTAAGAACATTCTTGATTCATGGAAGGAGGCCAAAATATCAACATTACCAGGATTTCAGAAGAAGTTGATTCCAACTTTGATGGATTTGAGACTTCAGCGGAAGAAGTTAACTGCAGATGTAGTGGAAATAACAACAGGGCTAGAATTTATTAGAAGTGGTGCCTGAAGAGGTAACTGAACTGCTATCATCTTCTGATCAGACTTCTTATGGGTGAGCAAAGTAAGTGGTTTCTTGAGATGGAATCTACTCCTGGTGAAGATGCTGTAATGATTGTTGAAATGACGAGAAAGGACTTAGAGCACTACATAAAATTATTTGATAAAGCAGCAGCAGGATCTGAGGCAACTGAAGGATTGCCTTCAATTTTGAAGGAAGTTCTATTGTAGATAAAATGCTATCAGACTGCATTGTATGCTTCAGAAAAATCATATATGAAAAGAAGTCAATCAATGGGGCAAATATCATTGTTGTCAAATTTTAAGAAATTGCCACAGCCACCCTGAACCTTCAGCAAGCACCGTCCTCATCCGTCTGCAGCCATGAACACTGAAGCAAGACCCTCGACCAGCAAAATGATTACAACTTGCTGAAGGGTCAAATGATGCTTAGCGTTTTCTAGCACAAAGTAATTTTAAATGAAAAGTGTGTACATTGTTCTTCTAGACATATTAATGCACACTTAGTAGATTAGTTAGTATAACTATAACTTTTATGTGCACCGAGAAACCAAAGAAATTGTGTGACCCACTGTATTGCAACATTTGCTTCATTGTGGTGGTCTGGAACCTGTAATATCTTTGATGTATGCCTGTGCTCTGATAGCTGCTGCCCACCTAGTGGTAATTAGTGGAATCTTAGGCTTAGAACCTGAGGAAGAATTAATCTCTAGAGCAAGAATAGCAAAAGAGGTTCATTTCTCCATGCAGTCAATTCTATTCTTTTGGAAATGGCTTCCCAGGTGGCTCAAGTGGTAAAGAATCCTCCTGCTAGTGCAGGAGACCCAGGATATGCTGGATCCATCCCTGAGTGGGGAAGATTCCCGTGGAGTAGGAAATGGCAACCCACACCAGTATTCTTGCCTAGAGAATTCCATGGACAGAGGAGCCTGTTAGGCTATAGTCCAAAGGGTCACAAAGAGTCAGACATGACTGAGCACGCACGCACGTGGTGGCTTTCTAGAACACAGTGTTGAGAAGGATTCTGAGATTAAGTCTGGGCTTGGAGCCAAAGAACCATCACCCACATTACCTGTGGTCTCGGGAGAGAGTTTGGGGATATGTATACCCTGCTTTTGCCATCCTTCTGTGGCAGACTTTGAAAATCAGTAAGAACAGTTGACTGGCTTTTAAATGGCTTTAGACAGAGTGACAAAGTGGTGCCCATTAGACTGAATGATTGATCTTTCTTTAGGCTATTTTTATGAGGAAGTGGTTGAATCAGAATAAAGATTACATTTTTTTTTGTTGAGTTTTCGCATATGTTTGGTGCCATGCCTAAGTGACATGCAATTTGAAGAATGTCAAATACAAAGGGTCAGTTTTCCACACAAATGATCTTTAAATATTTCCTCTGTTCGCTATGTCTAAGCAAATGATGCAGGGGAAATGGTATAAGCAAATGTGAACCACAGCTTTGAAAGACGCACTCATGTACACACACGTGAACGCACATAGGAAATGACCATTTTTCATCTCATGAAATTGTAAATGTTCATCCTCAAACACCACAGAAAATGTCTTTGATACTGTCACAGATAAAATATAATAATTGTTCTATTGCCCACTGAATTCTAGAGCCATTTTATTAATTAAAGATAAACTTGAATTATGTTATTTAGGATCAAAGCGAAATGTCTAACCTAATGATACTGAAAGAGTAATAATGTCAGCCTCTTTATAGAATTTATTTTCTTCTTAGCATTTATCTTCCATAAACCATGATATTTGATATTTCCATAGGAGCAAAGGAATGAAGGTGCTATTTTTTGATGCAGCATTGTGACTTGCAAGATTTGCATCTGTGTGAATTAAACCATGCCCTTACAAACACATCTAGGATAATAGTTAATAGGGATAAAATGTAGAGTTGGGAGGGAAACATAGGATTTGAAATTTTGTGTAATGTCAGAGTAGGCAGTACTTACACATCTTTCCTAAGTGGAGACGTGGCCTTTATTGCCAATATCTTGTTACTGTAGAAACTATAAATATAAGACAACTCAATACTTCGCTGATGTTTTAAAAGCTCATTGCTTCATTGATTTTCTTTCTTCCTTAGTAAAATCAGAATGGACGCAGTAAGACAGAAAGTTGAGGACATTAATATGAACATCTCAGCTAAGTGTTCCTGAAAACTCAGTGCAGTGCAGCAGGACCTTCCAGATCATGTATTGCATTATTTGTTTTACTCTTATAAAGAACTACATAATGAAATTATTAGTATAACACGTTTTTATCTTAATCTCCCAGTTAATTTAGGAAATGTTACTTAGGAAGAAGAAATACCTACATCCCATATATCACATTTTTCTACTGTTCTCTCTAGAAAAATTAACTGGCAATACAGATTTTATCTCATATCAGATCATGATACTTTATCCGTTAATCTTTTTGTTTAATTAAACTATGGTTGGTCTACAATATTGTGTTAGTTTCACGTGTACAGCTTCAGATTCTTTTCCATCATAGCTTATTACAAGATAGTGAATATAGTTCCATGTACTATGGAGCAAATCCTTGTTGTTTATCCTCTGTATCTTTAACCATTAATAAAATACCATGCCAGTGTTTTTTCTTCCACATCATATGCCTTCCATTTGCAACTAGACATTCAATAGAAATTATTTTATAGTTTTTTTCCAATTGTGTATCAACAATTTTTCCCTCATTTTGAATCCCAAGTATATTTTAATTTCTACTTAATTTATAAGACAACCCATGAAATATCTTCATGTAATTCTACAGTGATAGATTTTAAGGAATGCTTCCAAGGGTGTAATGTAATTGCGAAGGTATCAAACTGTACCTATCAGACCACCTTTCAACACGGTGGAAGTGGGAGAGGAAAAGAAGAGGTCATGGCTGAAGCATGCTTTTGAGTTCTATCACTTGAGATAGCTTGAATAAATCACCATTATAGATCACTGATGGGATAATGGATATCTTGGTCTCTATAGTGATATAACATCACTCTATCAACATTAAGCTTTAGAATTGACATGTATTTTAATTTCATAAATCTGAATATTAAAAATATATATATTTTCTTTGTACAGGCGACCTAGAGCTAGTTTTGTGCTTTTCCCTGTAACTATGTGTATATGTGTAGTATACAGACAAACATATAGATACATAAGTATATTTATGCAGTATATGTAGACACATCTATAGGGTATTTAAACATACATTCCACACATGTATACTTATATAGTTCATATAAAAATTTATATTATATAGTATACATATATAAATTTATAGTTTATATGTATGTGCATATATGTGTATTTTAATTTTTTTAATTTTTGGTTGTTATAGATCCTGTATTAGATCAATAAACTTCATTTTGTAAGTTTTGTTCTGATATAGCATGTATTTGTTTAAGGTTAACATTAATTATTAAAACTAGAATCCACTATGCAACCATATAAAGTGTGAGGGAATCTGCTTTTTCAATGAAATAGAAGGACTCTTTTTTTCTCTTCACTTGAAAGTATAGCTTTTCTGATTAGATCAATTTAATTATTTACTTTTTCTGTAAAGGTCATATGTTTATAAATGTTTTTCTCTAGCTTTATTGAGGTATACTTGGCAAAATCATAAATATTTACAATATAAAATGTGATGATTTGATAAACATTTTATGTATATTTCAAAAATTATATATAATATGTTATCTTTGTGCTATCCTCATCAAAGCAATTAGGGAGAGGAGTGTGTTTGCCTATTTGACAGCCTAGCAGAGAATATTATTCTTGCCTTTATTTTTAACCTGTGGTTGCACTCAAGGTTAATTCAAGGTATCAGGCAAGTGTGACTGTGACAAGATTTAGTGATCACAGGGGCAATTAATGCAAGATCAGCCTCCTGGATATCG
Organism: Bison bison bison; assembly: GCF_000754665.1. NCBI lineage: Eukaryota > Metazoa > Chordata > Mammalia > Artiodactyla > Bovidae > Bison > Bison bison. The sequence goes on along the minus strand of NW_011494797.1, from coordinate 1,458,057 downwards.
ATTCTCATATCATGGCATCTTGGCAAAATGAAGTCATCATTTCATCAGACTTTTAGTTATACTAATAAATGATTCTCAGAATCATTTTAATGCTGGCAGTTCTATCATCACTTGCGAACTTAAAAGGATAGTGAATAAGAAATTTAGGGAAGTGGTAGAATCATTATAGATACATAAGAAAAGCATATGTGTGAAGCTTCTCTTCCTATGCAAGAAAGACAGAGAGTTTCTCTCTAATCCTGTTAGTTCTTAGAACTCCTTGGTGATCTTTATCAAAATTCTCATGAAGATGATCGTATCTGATTTCTTTTTGATGGAAACAACTAAGTGAAGTTAACCTTGGTTTTGGAACAATGTCAGTAAGAGTTTGGAGCCTGGAGATAGTTGTATATTAAAATCCTTCCTTCCCTATAGTTTTCAAATGCTGAGTCTGAGAGCTAATAATGAAACTTCTTACCTGTATTATGTCACAGAAGACAAATAATACATATCTGTATAAGCTACTTTTGCTTATGTAAATCAATGTATTTGGATATGATTCTTTCTTGCAAATCCATTTTTAAAGAAATTTAAGAAATTCCAATTCATGAAAATTCTTACTGTTTTCAAAATAATTTATTTTCTTCCAAGTCAATTTTAAAAATAAATGTGTCTCCTCTACTGAAATTTCTATTTCTGATTTAGTTTGCACCTAAAACACTACCATTATGCATTGTGTGAATTAGTTCTATGAGAATTCAGCTGGATATGTGTTTTTTGAAGAATTCATTTTGTTTTTATTTTAAAAATACAGTGTAGCTATTATTTGATTATTTATATTTTAAAAAGTGATTGTTATTGGCCAAAATTGCCATCACTTTTAAAGAGCACATTGTACTTGAGAATATTTATTTTATTCTAAAATATGGAGTAAACCCAAAGTAGATAAACTACCTCATGTTGTTTCCCAGATGTAAAATGTTTATGTTTGTTTCTTCACTTTATTTAAAAGACCACAGTGATCTAGCATAGTGAAGGCAAAACATTTGTATTTGCAAGGTATCAAGAAACATAAAGAAGGCTTTTATTTCAAAAATACTTCTAAAAGACATTATTTTTCAAATTAATAAAGATAAATTATAAGTGTTTCAAAGATTAATTTCAAAATCACACTTCTGCTTTTCTGTTTAAAGCTTTGGGATCTTCCCTGGTGGTCCAGTGGCTAGGACTCCAGTGAAGGTGGCCCAGGTTCGATCTCTGGTCAAAGAACTAGATCCCACATGCCTCAGTAAAGAGGATGCATGCCACAGCTAAGACATCCTGCATGCTGCAACTAAGACCCAGCACAGTCCACACACACAAAACAAAACAAAGTTTTTAAATTTCCTTTTAAGTAAGTGCATAACCCTAATCTATCCCAGGTAACTCTTTCTTGGTGAAGTTTATGCCAATGTGAAAACCTCTTGCCCTGGGAATTTAATTGCAAGTACAGAAATATTTTACCTTAAAAAAACTACACAATTGTCTCACAAGTCATTTTTATCTTTAGTTAATTTGATATTTCTAAACATTATTAGTTCTTTGGAAATGGTTGTAACTTTGGGATTGACTATGTGTTCTTATACAGCACATTTTTGTTTTAACCCTGATAATTGTTTCCATTACTTAGAATCATTTTTAATTCTAAAAAAGGAATTCTGATTCTATTTTAGCTCATTATTTAACTCTGGGAAGGTGGAAATTGATATGTACCACTCATTAATAGCTCTCCAACACACAGCATGGGCTTCACAGATGGCGGTGGTGGGAAAGAATCCACCTGCCAATGCAAGAGACATGAGTTTGATTCCTGGGTGGGGAAGATCCCTTAGAGAAGGAAATAGCAACCCACTCCAGTATTCTTGCCTATGAGATCCCATGGACACAGGCGCCTGATGGACTGTAGTCCAGGGGGTCGCAAAGAGTGGACACCACTGGGCACTCAAGACACAGCACAGACAGTCCGCTAAGGGTGCTACAGCAGTGCATACAGACACTGTCCTGGAAGGCTGAGGCTAGTGGTGTCTATTGAAGATCTTTACATTTCAAGATGTGAGTGCTTCTCACTTGTTTTGTTTTGTTTTGCCAATCTGTGCTGTAAACTTATAGCTTTGGTCCAATAGCCAGTGCTATTTTTAAAAGACACTCATTCCTTTATTCACTGACCTAGGAAATATTTATCATACATATTGTGGATCAAGCTCTTAGGATATGCTGAGAATTCAATAAGATGCAAGACAGACAGCACTTGGGCTGAGACCAAGCTTCCATTTTAATGGTTCTATATTGTCTAGGTGTCGTTTTCCAAGGGATAAATAACCTGCGGGGCTTTCAGTGTGTGTATTAGTTATACCCCGTGGACTGTAGCCCACCAGATCCTCTGTCCATGGAATTCTCCAGGCAAGAATACTGGAGTGCGTAGCCATTCCCTTCTCCAGGGGAATTTTCCCTACCTCGGGATTGAACCCAGGTCTCCTGCATTGCAGGCAGATTCTTTACCTTCTGAGCCACCAATCAGTAGATACACTTATATACTTTTTCTAGCCTGTTTTCAATTTCTTGGGACTTGAGTTTGATATAAATGTTGACTTTTCATTTTTCCAAGTAGTACAATGCCACACAAAGCCCTTTTTCGTGTGGCTCTTACTGGCATTTCCTGTTTTGTCTCTCATCTAACCTCTTTCATATTGCATCGTTGTTGCTGTTGTTTAGTCTCTTTAGTCTCTAAGTCGTGTCCAACTCTTTGCAATCCCATAGACTGTAGCCTGCCAGGCTCCTCTCTCGATGGAATTCTCCAGACAAAAACACTGGAGTGGGTTTCCGTTTCCTTCTCCAGAGCATCTTTCCCACCCAGGGATCGAACCCGAGGATCCTGCATTGTGAGGCGGAGCCTTTACCACTGAGCCATCAGAGAAGCCAACATTGCACTCTGAGTTCCAGCTGTTCTTTTTGTTTCTTTGTTTGCCACACCATGCAGCATGTGGGATTGCAGTTCCCAGGGATTGAACCCACGCCCCATTCGGTACTGGAAGTAGAGTCTTACCCACGGACCACTAGAGAAGTCCCTTCAGCTATTCTTAATTGCTTGCATTTCTTAACTTCATTTGCCCCAGATCCTCTGATCCCTTTAACAAATTAAGTTGGATTAACCTGGTCTTTGTTCAAGGGTGTTGTTAGTTGTGCTAGTCACTAATGAGCAAACAAGCATGGTTTAGGAACTTAGTGTTCAGGGATGGAACTATAAATTATATAACCACACAAATACAATTTTTCAATTGTAGTTACATAGAAATGATATAAGAATGACTGGAATTTAAAATTAAAAATATTTTTCTCCAACTTCATGGAATTACTTTGACTATTTTCCATGAACCTTATAAAAATCACCTCAACAGTAGCTTCTGGGGCTAGGAGGTAGGAAAACTGGTACATGTCTATATTGTTGTCATTCCCAGAAAATATGAGTGAAAAAGCAAATGGCTATGAATGAGTTTCATCATGTTGAGATATCCTAAGAAAACTTAGATTTTTTTCAGAGGAAAGTGAGGGAGTTTTTTGGGTTTTTTTAATAAGCCACAAGCCAATCATTTTAATCAGCATATCAAATCAATTGTGATTTCCCTGGAATTGTTTCCTGGAATTATCCTTACTTGAAATCTGACATCTTTCCCAAACCACTTTGAAGATGTAGTCCACAACAGAATGAGCTTACCACTAAAACTGCAATTTCCCTGAAAATACTTGGAATGGTATTATGGTATAATGTATGACTGTGTAATTATAATCTCAGGGTGGAAGTGAAAGTGTTAGTTGCTCAGTTGTGTCCAACTCTTTGCAACTCCATGGACTGTAGCCCACCAGGCTCCTCTGTCCATGGGATTTCCCAGGCAAGAATACTGGAGTGGGTTGCCATTTCCTTCTCCAGGGAATCTTCCTGACCTAGGCATCAAATCCAGGTCTTCCACATTGCAGGAAGGTTCTTTACTGTCTGAGCCACCAAGGAAGCCCATAATCTAAGGGTTCCCAAAGTAAATACAGAAGAGAGATGAAGGTTGAGTTGTGAATGCAGACTTCATTGGGAACAGTTTCTGTTCGTTTCAGCTACTTCATTGTTGGGTATGAGTATTTATTCTGCAGGAAAGATCTCTTTCTCTCTCTCTCTCTCTCTTTTTTTTTTTTTTTGGCCACACACTGCCCTTGAGATTATCAGACTTGGTTCCCATAAAACTTTTTCATTGGTGTAGTGAGTTTCCTCTCCAGAAAAATCACAGTGACATACCAATGTGAAGGCTTAGAGTCCTTAGGTGCATGGACTCAAGAGTGGACCCAAGAGAATATTTTTCTCAGTGGTTAATGCTTTCTTGTTTCCCCTTGCCTTTGTGTGTGTGTGTGTGTGTGTGTGGTTTTTTTTTTGAAGCATTTAGTAGTTGAAGAAAGCAAACTGGTCTCCTGATTAGATAAACACCACTCCAGCACACAGTAAGAGGCCAATGTTATAAACAAAATAATGTTTCAGAATACTATGGAGTTCATGCCAACAGGTCCAAAGAAACAATTTAAACTGAGAGATCCTGTGTGGATTTCAAAATGCATCTTTACTCTCGGGACTTCTTTCCTCTTTCCATGATACTTAAGTAGGATTTTGCAAGCTAGTCATTTTTTAGCTGGTCTAGGAGAACAGCCACATGTCTAGAAACAGGGTTGTAGTGGTCCTGATTTAGAATAAAAAAACCTGATTTCTGACCCTGGGCTTGGCCACTAACTTTTTGACAAAGTCGTTTATCTTTTGGGGGAACTTCAGTTCCCTCATTGGAAAAATGAAGGGGTTGTCTTGCAGGTGTGGTATTCAAACTATGATCATTAGAAACCCAAAGGTCCTGGCTGGGGTCAGGACCAAGTAGCCTTATAAGGGATGCTCTAGGTCACCTCCTCCCATCTAAATCCAAACCACTCCAGTTTTTCCTCTTAAAAATGTTGTATTTCAGTGACAGCTTTTAGACTTGGATTTCACTGATGAGTGAATGAATGAATAAATAAAGGAACAAATGTTTCTTATTGGCCAGATTTATGCCCTTCACAGGGCTTCCCTTGTGGCTTAGCTGGTAAAGAATCCGTCTGCAATGCGGGAGACCTGGGTTCATTCCCTGGGTTGGGAAGATCCCCTAAAGAAGGGAAAGGCTACCCACTCTAGTATTCAGGTCTGGAGAATCCCATGGACTGTATAGTTCATGGGGCTGCAAAGAGTCGGGCACAGCTGAGCAACTTTCACAACTCACAACAACATGCCCTTCACATGTAAGAAGTGGCAAGTGTATACTTGCTCCTTTATCCGTTAAAAGTGATTTAACTTATTAAGATTCCTCTTTGTGTATATTTTAGAATAAAGGTGGCTTTCTTCCAAGCATCTTCCCCCATTGGCTAAACAGCTACCGTAGACATCAGTCTGAAGACAAAACTGTGACTTTGTGGGGGAAAACTGGGGAGTTCTCATCCCTTGGTGCCCAAAGCACTAAGGCTGTGGTAGAAACTCTATTCTCTAAACACAAAGAAAGAAACTCTTTACCTCTATCACCCTAACCTAAAAAGATGGATGATTCTAAATCTGTGTGTATGCATGTGTGTTTGTGTTTAAAGTTCAGAAATCTACCGATTTCAAGACTTTTGCAGAAGGAAGAAAGGAGTAATATATTGGCTTTATTCAAAAAATAAGATTTGTCAATAAAGTAGTGAAAAAAGGTGATAATTAAAATGAGTTAGAAAAGCTCTGTATTTGCTTTGTATCAGAGAAGCTTTCATTAAATGTTGCTGATACACATGTGATTTTGAAAGTAGACAGCAGAGGCACTACAGCTTTATCAAGAAGAGAAGCAAAGCGTATAAAGGAAAATCAGGAGAATCAGAGAGAGCACAATGATCAGTCCTTCCCTTCCTTTCACCTCCTCTTTCCATCTCTAGTGCTTTGTCAGACTTCAATATACTCTGGCTGTGTTGATTTTGGATATAGGCATGTGACTTGCTATAGTCACATTCTGTAAGTAAAATGTGTGGCCAGAAATTTTGTGCACAACCAAAACCCTCCTTTATAGAGTCTGGTGATTTCTGTTGTGCAAATCAGGACCAACTATGGAATTTGGAAAGGATGTGGCATATAGTGCATTTCCACTGTATGGATGCAACAGATGAGGATAATCTCAATAGCATCAGATCAGATCAGATCAGATCAGTCACTCAGTCGTGTCTGACTCTTTGCAACCCCATGAATCACAGCATGCCATGCCTCCCTGTCCATCACCAACTCCC
>NW_011494797.1:1442900-1451441 GCF_000754665.1 Bison bison bison | reverse complement strand
AACCTTTGTTGGCAAAGTAATGTCTCTGCTTTTGAATATGCTATCTAGGTTGGTCATAACTTTCCTTCCAAGGAGTAAGCGCCTTTTAATTTCATGGCTGCACTCACCATCTGTAGTGATTTTGGAGCCCAGAAAAATAAAGTCTGACACTGTTTCCACTGTTTCCCCATCTATTTCCCATGAAGTGGTGGGACCGGATGCCATGATCTTCGTTTTCTGAATGTTGAGCTTTAAACCAACTTTTTCACTCTCCACTTTCACTTTCACCAAGAGGCTTTTTAGTTCCTCTTCACTTTCTGCCTTAAGCATGATGTCATCTGCATATCTGAGGTTATTGATATTTCTCCCGGCAATCTGGATTCCAGCTTGTGTTTCTTCCAGTCCAGCGTTTCTCATGATGTACTCTGCATATAAGTTAAATAAACAGGGTGACAGTATACAGCCTTGACGAACTCCTTTTCCTATTTGGAACCAGTCTGTTGTTCCATGTCCAGTTCTAACTGTTGCTTCCTGACCTGCATACAAATTTCTCAAGAGGCAGATCAGGTGGTCTGGTATTCCCATCTCTTTCAGAACTTTCCACAGTTTATTGTGATCCACACAGTCAAAGGCTTTGGCATAGTCAATAAAGCAGAAATAGATGTTTTTCTGGAACTCTCTTGCTTTTTCTATGATCCAGTGGATGTTGGCAATTTGATCTCTGGTTCCTCTGCCTTTTCTAAAACCAGCTTGAACATCTGGAAGTTCACGGTTCACATATTGCTGAAGCCTGGCTTGGAGAATTTTGAGCATTACTTTACTAGCGTGTGAGATGAGTGCAATTGTGCGGTAGTTTGAGCATTCTTTGGCATTGCCTTTCTTTGGGATTGGAATGAAAAGTGACCTTTTCCAGTCCTGTGGCCACTGCTGAGTTTTCCAAATTTGCTGGCATATTGAGTGCAGCACTTTCACAGCATCATCTTTCAGGATTTGGAGTAGTTCAACTGGAATTCCATCACCTCCACTAGCTTTGTTTGTAGTGATGCTTTCTAAGGCCCACTTGACTTCAATAGCATAGAAGATAGTAAAACATAATAAACAAATTCAGAGGTGATGGGTCTTGACCATTTATTCTTTGATTTTGATGTAATTTAAAGTTTATATAATTTAATTTCTAACATCTCACTCACCAGATTTCCCAAAACTTAACACTGTCTCTTGCAAGGTTATACGAGGCAACTCCAGCACATCCACTGTGCTGTGCTGTGCTTACTAATTCAGTCATGTCCAAAGCTTTGTGACCACATGGACTGTAGCCTGCCAAGCTCCTCTGTCCATGGGGATTCTCCAGGCTAGAATACTGAGGTGGGTTGCCATTTCCTCCTCCAGAGGATCCTCCCAACCCAGGGATCAAACCCAGGTCTCCCGCATTGCAGACATATTGTTTACCACTGAGCCACCAGGGAAGTCCCTTTGTAGATTATTGTTACTTATTAAACAGCAAGGCAATAAAACTCAAGTTTTCTCACAAAATAGCCATCATCTTGATTTTTCTTCATTTGGCAACTTGTCCAAGAGTCTAATTTATACTTGGTTCCCAGAATTTTGTTGCTGCTTCTGCTGCTGCTAAGTCGCTTCAGTCGTGTCCGACTCTGTGCGACCCCATGGACAGCAGCCCACCAGGCTCCCCCGTCCCTGGGATTCTCCAGGCAAGAACACTGGAGTGGGTTGCCATTTCCTTCTCCAATGCGTGAAAGTGAAAAATGAAAGTGAAGTCGCTCAGTCGTGTCCGACTCCTTGCAACCCCATGGACTGCAGCCTACCAGGCTCCTCCGTCCATGGGATTGGGACTCTGTAAATTGGAGACTTCTTTAATGATCATTGTATGGGCATTCAGTACTTCCTTGTCTCCATGCTTTTCCTCCATCAGGTTCCCCCTCCTTTAATACTATACCCTTCTCTTTTTTCCTACAAATTAGCTCCTACAAACTCTTCTGTAAAGCCCCCAACTAGACACGTAGACAGTAAGTTCCATGAAATCAGAGTTTCTACCCATTTTGCTCACTACTATATTCCTCAGTTCAGTTCAGTTGCTCAGTTGTGTCCAACTTTTCATGACCCCATGGACTGCAGCACGTCAGGCCTCCCTATCTATCACCAACTCCTGGATTCTACCCAAACTCATGTCCATTGAGTTGGAGATGCCATCCAACCATTTCATCCTCTGTTGTCCTAGTAGCTGGCAAATAATTGGTGTTCAGTTATGCTTGCCAAATATATTTTGAAAATGAAACACTTTTCCAAGCTGTTTACACATTAATGTATGTGTTGTTCTATTTATTCTTATATATTACATTGAAGGGACTCATTTATGTGTGTTAGCATAAGCCATAAGTCCCATGAGGCCAGTGTCACTGTCATCTTTCTATATTAAGCCATGGCAATGTTTAGCACTCCCATCAGGAATTTAACAAATGTTTATTTCTATTTGAACATCTCCTATACTCTCTGTGTATAGCAATGAGATGTCTTTCCATGAATATAAATTTTATTCACAGTTGGAAAGTTGGGGCTAGGGGTTTAAGAATGACAAGACTAAGGAGAGGTGCTTATGATGGGGTAGCATCATAAAATGTCTACAAAACAGGCCGGGTAAAAACTTAAAAGGATACATGAATTCAGTTATCATAATAAAGATAATCACTTTGCATTTACATAGCACTTTGCAGCAAAATGAATTTCAAAGCAATTTGCCAAACGTTTTTACAAAGGATCACTTGGCTGGGTCCCAAAGAGTGTCTTCTGGGGTGGGACCCTGCAGCTGTTCACAGGGCATATCTAGAAACCAAAGAGCTGGTTTACTGAGCTGAGCAGTGGAGAGACAGGCTTATGAGATGCTGCCAGGAGACACACACGGTCTATCTCATAGGATGCCAGGTCCTAATCCATACTGAGGGCTTGTCTGCCCCAGGTATGTGTTGCCATTTCTCAGAAAGGACATGGAAGAAGAGTCTCTGACCTCTCTAAAACAGGCGTACAACCTAGCTTAGGAAGAAGAAAGAGGCAGAGTAATTGATTTAGTGCCCGGAGGACAATCTAAGTCGTTACAATTCAATCCAACATTTATTGAACTCCTCGGGGAAGTTACTTGAACTCTCTAAGCCTCAGTTTCCTTATTTGAAAAATTCTTTCCTCAGAGGTTATTATGAGGATTAAATGAGGAATGAACGTTAAGTATTGAGCATAGAGTACACCATATATCTGGCTTACGAGGCATTATTTTTATAATCATTGACTCTATACCTTGCATTTCACTATGTGTAATTGAAACAAGATATTTTATTTTTTCTTTAAAATACTGTGTTTTTTTATTACAAATAGCTTCCACAATGCCTTCAGATTATTTTTATAAATTGAAAGAGAATTTTTCAAGATCAATCTTATCAAATCATGTATATGCTAAAATCCTATATAAATGTCGGCTTTTGTTCATCTTATATGTAGGGTTAGAGTTATAATGAGTAAGAATTATGACTGCATTTTGCTATACAGTGGAAACTGGCACAACACTGCAAAGCAACTATACTCCAATAAAAATAAACAAGTTACCAAAAAAAAAGAAAGAATCATGACTGTATTAATTCAGATCAAGCTAAATACCATACCATTCTCTAAATTGTTGTGCATTCTGGCACACAATGAAAAGAACCCCAGAAAAACCTAAACAGGACAAGAGTAGATTGGCAGATTCAAAAGTAGCATGTTATATATATTTGAATGTGAAAATAGATGATTTCATTCAAAACTAGAGTTTAGTAAGTTAAATACATTGTCAAAGAGAAATTGTACCAGATGCAGTTAAACAGGCACGGAAATTTTTATTTAAAACTATTGCAGTAGGGGAGAGAAATTGAACTCAACACCTCAGAAACAAAATGCAGGAGAATTTTTAAGCACTGAGGTGAGTTATTGGAAAACTACAGGAGGAGGTTGGTGGAGTGGGGGGTGGTCAATATGATTAAGCCATTTTGTGTTTAATCATTGGTGCTTAATGAAGTAGGGGTTCTTACCCATCCATGAGCCTGGGAGACAGCAGCCCTTCCTTTCTTTGTGATTATTTTTCAAAGGAATGGCCCCCAGGCTCTTCAGAAAGATATTCCTGGCCTATATAAAACTGTCAAGAGGCTAAAAGAAGATTTACATTTCAAAGGGACAAAGAAAGAATTTACAATTCCACGTTTCCTAAAATAAATGTTCCAAGGAAAGGGGGTCAGGAAATTAATAGGAAGAAGCCCAGCTAAAGCTTCATCAAGCTGAGGGGAATGTTAAGGCCATCTTGGTCAATATCCTCCATGAAACTTGTTCAGCTTTGCGCTCCAGAAAAGTCTTACAATGAAGAAGAGTCAAAGCACGTTAGCAATAGGGTGGTTTTTTATCCCCCTCCTATACCTGCCGATCATGTGGACTTCCTTGGTGGCTCAGATGGTATAGAATCAACCTGTAATGCAGGAGATCCGGGTTCCATCCTTGGGTCAGGAAGATATCCTGGAGAAGGGAATGGCTACCCATTCCAGTATTCTTGCCTGGAGAATTCCACAGACAGAGGAGCCTGGTGGGCTACACTCCACAAGGTGGCAAACCGCTGGACACGACTGAGCCACTCTCCCTTTCACTTTCATTGATCATGTAGCGGGGGAAAAAAATAATAGATAAATGTATTGGCAGAAATTATGAATGATATTATTTCAATATGGACTTAGATTCATCTTAATTTATTCTAGAAATTAATCTACTAGAATTTTCAAATGAATTATCAATATATTATAGACGCACACTTGGGGTGGTGATGTAAAGCAAGGAGAATGATGGCATAAAATGTTGAAGAACCCTGGATTCTATACTTTCTTATGAGTTTCATATTTCCATATATATTCAGAAGAGGGATAAATTCTCACTGTCTTAAAATATGTAGAGACAAGTTTAGCAAAGATTTTGTATTTTTTTTTGTAATTAATGGGAGATTTGAATGGGCATATGGATCTCAAAGGTACTTTGTAGTGTTTGACCCTGAGTTAGCTCAATTTAGGCTGAAAATATCCTACTGAAGCCTGAGAAAGGGAAAGGGCAATTATAAAGAGCTTTAATTTTTCCTAAATGGCTTTGCAAAGCACTAATGAAAAATCATTTTCAATGGGCCTTTCATAGGATCCTGCTAGTGTTTCCAATTCAGGCAGTTAAAGAAATCAACAATAATATAGTCATCTTGAAAGAGGTAAAAATCGACCAAAGATAAGTGAATAATTCACATCTAGCTGTGAACAAAATCTAGTCTGAAGCCACAGCTCACTAAGCCACATGCTCCTTTTCCAAAGCTGTCAACCATGGTCAATAATGAGTCACAGCAAAGAAAGTCCTGTGTGCTTTCTCCAATGTTGGCAACTTCCATCAATAAAGTATAATTGGAACTTGCCAAGAAAGCAGTGTGTCAAAGGTGTATTTAGGCAGAAACTTAGACGTTGAACTGTTTGTGTAAAAATTGAGCACATAGTCTAATTATAAGTTTAAGAACTTTAAAAAGTTGGAACATTGTAAATCTGCTGCGAGAGTGACTTACGCTGTTGGAACATGACAACTGCATCAATAAGGCTCAGTCAGAATAGAGGAAGAAGAGTCGACATTACAAAGAAGAATGTTGCTTTCAGTAAGTCATTAGAGAGAGGGGTGAGAGAAATGAACTGTGTCTCTTTGATGGGGATAAGCAAGAAGATGGAAATATCATTTTAGTTTATCTCCTTAAAAGAGGCACAAGTGAAAGTAAGACTATTTTTTGTTAAGTCAACAAGTAGGAATTTTATTATCTTTTGTCTGTTAGGTGTTCAGTGTACCATCATACAGGCTACAATACTATTTAATTGAAACTTCCTTGACACTCAAAAAAAAAAAGGTGATATGGTATTAAGAAGAAAATGGAGGCAAGATGCACAATCCATTTCACTGTTGATTGAACAGGTAGAGTATAGAATAAAAGTTAAGTCAGTTCTAAAGATCATGGATATTTCCGTCATTGTAATTCTCCCTTCCTGTGACTCTAAATTCAGATGCTTCCACAGTAGCACTGCATGGCTTTCTCTGGAAGCCTTATTTAGAAGCCTGAAAATATGTCAAATTTGTATATCGTAGCTCTGCCCAGCCCTAGGAATCAAAGAATACAATTTACTATTAGTAGTACACAATCAAGGATGTAAACTGGTTAATGGGCTAGTTTGCTTCTTTACTTCTTAGTGTGGGCTATTTTAAATGTCTTTATTGAATTTTGTTATAATATTACTTCTGTTTTATGTTTTGTTTTTTCGGCCACAAAGCATATGGGATCTTGGCTCCCTGACCAGGGATCAAACCTGCACCCCATGTGATGGAAGGCAAAGTCTTAACCACTGGATTGCCAGGAAAGTGCCCTGTATTAGTGTGTTAAGTAGAATAAATGAAATAGTGTCTAGGATCAGTTTCTTACACATAGCTTTGCACATCATCAGCAAAATTGCATTAATTTTTCCAATATTTACATAGAGTAATCTTGATTTTCCTCCATGTCACTTTGTAATAGATGGACCCCTTGTTTATAGTGAATCCTGCTTTGGAGAGGAAATTTGTATCCATAGCATAGGTAAATTTAACATGTATTAATGCAGCTCCTTGGAAGAAAAGCTATGATCAACCTAGACAGCATATTAAAAAGCAGAGACATTGCTTTGCCAGCAAAGGTCTGTCTAGTCAAAGCTATGGTTTTTCCAGTAGTCATGTATGGATATGAGAGTTGGACTATAAAGAAAGCTGAGCACCGAGAATTGATGCTTTTGAACTGTGGTGTTGGAGAAGACTCTTGAGAGTCCTTGGACTGCAAGGAGATCAAACCAGTCCATCCTAAAGAAGTTAGTCCTGAATATTCATTGGAAAGACTGATGCCGAAGCTGAAACTCCAATACTTTGGCCACCTGATGAAAAGAACTGACTCATTTGAAAAGACCCTGATTCTGGGAAAGATTGAAGGCAGGAGGAGAAGGGAACAACAGAGGGTAAGATGGTTGGATGGCATCACTGACTTGATGGACAGTCTGAGTAAGCTCCGGGAGTTGGTGATGGACAGGGAAGCCTGGCGTGCCCCAGCCCATGGGTCGCAAAGAGTTGGACACAACTGAGCAACTGAACTGAATGCAGCGAAGGCCAAAATATCATTTGCACATTTTTCTCTTATTTGCACTTCAAGTCATGTCAGATAATTGAGATAAGGACGTGAGACACTAAACAGGCAGCATTAATGACTGACTTACTGACCCATGTGTTACAAAGTTAACTTGCAGTGGGATAGCCCAGAGACGTACTCTTCCACTCCAGCGCCTCCACCCCCATTTCCATTTCTGGTGGATTGACAAATAGCACTTGAAATATTTATATTAGAGAATGTAGATATTTTAATTAAACCTAAACTTTCTTTTTTATATCAAAGAGCACAAACTTATAATGATCAAATGACAGGTTTTTTAATACTTTTGTTTTCAAAATAATTTACTGTACTTCTCACTGGGCTTATTAATAAATAAGACCTGAAGTCAAGTTTTTAACTGAAAACTCTTTATTTAAAATGATGTATAATTGACTTCTTACTATGTCACAAAGTAAAATGTAAAAATCAGTAAGATCAAAATCAAGCTTAAGGTTTGATACAATGCATGGTGTTCTGTAGGCCTTTAAGTCTGAATATACATTAGGAACTGGACTCCCAGGTGGCCCTAATGGTAAAGAACCCCCTGCCAATGCAGGACATGCAAGAGATGCAGGTTTGATCCCTGGGTTAGGAAGATCCCTTGGAGTAGGAAAAGGCAACCCACTCCAGTGTTATTGTCTGTAAAATTTCATGGACAGCCCACAAACAACTATTTGAGTGCAATTAGAAGGTAAAATTGATTTGGAATTTAAGGAGGCATGGGAAATGACTTTGGAATTTCAAGATAAAACTGATTTTTATTTGGATTGTTCTAAATACATATGTTTCGCTTCATTTACATAATTCATGGAATTATGTCCCAGTTGGCTTGCATTTTTTTTTTTTTACTCAAAAGGTACTAGGTCCTTTTGAGTGAGGATTCAGAAGCCAAGGTTTTAGATCCCTCATGAAACAAATATTTCTTGACCATGTAGGCACTGTCAGGATGCTGACCTACAGAGACGAAAGGGACCAAATGCCCACTCTGAAGGAACTCAGAATCTAGTGAGGAACTAGAATGATTAACTAATCCTAGAGGAATTGCTAAAATGGAGGACCTGTATGCTTGTTGCTTCCCTGGTGGCTTAGCTGGTAAAGAACCCACCTGCAATGTGCGAGACCTGGGTTTGATCCCTGGGTTGGGAAAATCCCCTGGAGAAGGGAACAGGTACCCACTCCAGTATTCTTTTTTTTTTTTTTTAACAACCTTTTGATTTTATTTTATTATTTTTTTTTAATATTTAAAGTGACATTGGGATGCCTGATATACATTGCAAAAAGAGTCCTGCTATCTTGTTAAT
>NW_011494797.1:1422576-1442426 GCF_000754665.1 Bison bison bison | reverse complement strand
GGGATTGCTGGATCATAAGGCAGTTCTATTCCCAGTTGTTTAAGGAATCTCCACACTGTTCTCCATAGTGGCTGTACTAGTTTGCATTCCCACCAACAGTGTAAGAGGGTTCCCTTTTCTCCACACCCTCTCCAGCATTTATTATTTGTAGACTTTTGGATCGCAGCCATTCTGACTGGTGTGAAATGGTATCTCATAGTGGTTTTGATTTGCATTTCTCTGATAATGAGTGATGTTGAGCATCTTTTCATGTGTTTGTTAGCCATCTGTATGTCTTCTTTGGAGAAATGTCTATTTAGATCTTTGGCCCATTTTTTGATTGGGTCATTTATTTTTCTGGAGTTGAGCTGTAGGAGTTGCTTGTATATTTTTGAGATTAGTTGTTTGTCAGTTGCTTCATTTGCTATTATTTTCTCCCATTCTGAAGGCTGTCTTTTCACCTTGCTAATAGTTTCCTTTGATGTATGTCAACATTGGCACCATAGTTTACAAAGGTCATTTCAGGCTTCCTTGATAAGTCTTATGGGGAGTTTTGTGATGGCCTGTATAAAATAGCAGCCTCTTAGAAACACACTTTTCTTGTCTTATTGGCTTATCATCCAATCTAATTACTTGACCAAGTTGTTAAAGGACTCTCTGCTCTAAAAGATACAGTACCAGAATCACCATGAGCTGACTCTTTGCAAGGTTAGTAACTTGGACTTAGTAACACTGTCTGAAGAAAAAATAGACCAGGAAATGAGGGCTCTTTTCCTAGTTGTACAAGTAACTAATCAGTCACAAGATATAAAAAAGTCACTTCATTCCCAGGACTCAATTTCATCATCTGGAATTCCTTTAGTCTCATTTTTTTGCATCAAGTGTTCAGCAAAATATGCAGTTAGGAAAATGAGCTCTAGAAGATTAGACTGTTTTATTATTTCACTCTCAATCCATTCTATCCAACTTATCTATGTCTGGCTTTTCTGATGTCTTTTCTCAAGGAAAACTGTATATCTTCTTAAAATAAACACTTTCTGAGAACATAATTTATTTCTGATAAGTGTCTAAATTATATCTGTTTTTTTCAATAATCTTCAATAGCGTCTGCTTTTTTTTTAAGGCATATTGTGCTGAGGTGCTTTGATTTAGAAATGCAAATGATATTGAAATTCTTTCTTTCCTAAGGGTAAAAAGGCTATTAACCACCCACTTGTTTGTTTGGCTCTAGTTAATAGCTACAGTAAATGAACATGACAGGTAGGACCAAATTTCAGCATTTGAACATTTTTACATAGACAAAGCTGGCACTTGAAAACAGAATCCCCATTAAATTAACCCATGTCACTCAGTCCTCAAAAACAAACATGTAGTTGCTCTGAATGTATTCTCATAATGCTGCCATGGAAATAGGTATAAACCTGGAGATTTCTTCTAGTCTGCCCATTTTCCTAGTTGCAAGACTTTGGACAAGATATTTGGCCTTTCTGCTTTCCATTTCCAGAGATAAACTGGGAATCTTAAGGGTTCATTGCAAGTCTCAAATGAGATCACATGAATTCAAGTATTTTGAAATCTGCAAAGTACTACATAAAAAACTATTACTATTTTGGACTGTGTCTGCAATTTGATTTATTTATTATTCATGTTGGCGTGAGAAATGTTCATGCTCATGTCTTCTAATTTCTGTAAAAATAAACAAAATATCTTTTTTGAATCTTAATTCCCTCTCTAGTCACTAAGTTATTTCCTTGTTTGAAAATCAACTTTTGGAGGCTTCCCTGGTGGCTCAGTGATAAAGAATCTGCCTGCGCATTCAGAAGACATGGGTTCTATCCCTGGTCCGGGAAGATCCTACATGCCACAGAGCAACTAAACCCATGCACCACAACCACTGAGCCTGTGCTCTAGAGATGGAGAGTTGCAACTATTGAACCCATGTGCCCTAGAGCCTGAGCTTCACAGCAGGAGAAGCCACTGGAATGAGAAGCCCGCACATCGAAATTAGAGAGTAGCCCAGGCAGCAATGAAGACCCAGCACAGCCAAAAATAAATATAAATATATAAAATAAATAAAATTTTTAAAGAAATTTAAAAAAGTGAACCAACTTTTGAACAAATAATCCTCCAGTGTTAACTTAAGAATCACCCAGATGGGCTTCTAAGTCCTAGATGCAGTCACCCTCACCATTTACACCAGTGGCCACACTTTTTTTTGCAGTTCTTCCTTTGGCTTTCATGATTCATAATACTGTACACTGTTACCCATTCATTCATTCCTTTATTCAAACACTCATTCATCCAGTGAGTCAACATATGTTGATTTACCCCCGACTGTGGTTAGGCAGTTTCAAGGCCTTAGAGATGCGCAACAATGAACAGTGAACACAGCTCAGGATTCCCTGTCCTCTTGGAGCTGACATTCCATGGGGCAGATGGACAGTCAACACATGGATCTTTATAGCTATTGCTTAAGTGATGTCTTTGCATTCTGCCCTCATGTGACATGACTGCAGTTGCTGACCACAGAGAGGACTTAGAAGGTTACACAGAGAGAAGTAGTCCAACTGATGCTCTCGGTCCTTCTTTATGAGTCTCACTGGCCCCTCCTCTATTCCTACTGCCTTTAAATGGAAATTATGTGATGTTTGGTCTTTGTCATTCTTTTCTCCCTTCAAGTATTGTTACAGGAGTTTTGATTTTGTGTTTTTTAATTGATAAAACAATTTCCACTGCTACATTGAGCCTTAGTGTCTTGTCAGCATGTTTAAGTCCTTGAGACACAGAACATTTAGCCCATAAAGTGCTAACTTCCTTCTCATCATGGAGTCCACTTATACATGATGCCAATAATTTTTGTATGTGTGTGTGGGTGAGTGTGTACTCAGTAACTTCGATCCTGTCCAACTCTTTGCAAGCCTAAAGACTATAGCCCTCCAGGTTCCTCTGTCCACAGGATTTCGCAGGCAAGAATATTGGAATGGGTTATGATGCCCTCCTCCAGGGGATCCTCCCAACCCAGGGATCGAAGCCACATCTCCTGTATTGCAGGTGGATTCTTTGCTGCTTAGCCACTGAGGGAGCCAACTTACATATAAAGTTTTTTTAAATGTTTAAAGGGACATTGTTTTTTGTCTCTATATGTGCCTCTAACTTACATTTGATAAAGAAAAAATTTATATACTTAAGCTTAAAGTAACTTTTAAAAAAAGAGGAAGGGAGAAAATATATTGATAATGCAAAGCACCTGTTTTTATTTTTCTGGGCTCAATTTATGCCTTTGCCCACATATATTCCAAAATTTAAAAGTATTTTTCTGCTGTCTGATAAATGATAGCAGCATCTGATTCCTTGCTTCTTTGTTCAGCTCTCCACATTGTAACAAGTATCATCTTTCTAAAGCAGATACATTTTTTTCACATCTCACCAGGTACACTCACACATGTACACCCCTCCTCTACCCCCAGAAGCCCTCAGTGATCTTGACCTTTATGCTCACACAAATAAAAAACAGGATTAGAGGTGGAGATATCCCAAAGAGTTGTCTTCACACTTCTTTGCTTGTGTCTTCCCTAAATTAATTTTAAAAGAATTGTATGTTCTGCTTATATAGGGTCACAATTATTTTTAGCTAGCTGAAATATTTAAAAAATTGATTTATAAAGTTCAAATTATAGCAAAGAGTGTAATTTATGCCATATTGTAAATATTGACAGGATAAAACATTGCAGTACTCATTTAAAAAATCTACATATCCCATTATACTAATGGAATTCACTAGTATCCATTTAAAAGGACAAAACAAGTTTTCTTTCACAGTTGTTTTTCTTTCTCCTGAACTTGTATTTTCACTCTAATTTCCCCACATAAATTTATGCTAATATAGTGCATTTTTATGTCTTGAAAAATTTAATAACAACCCTATCATTTCTGTGGCAAATGCATATACATAAAGTGAAATTAATTTTCTTTGAATTTCTATGGCCATAAGGCTCCAAGTGCAAACATTATCTTCTGGATTGAGTTAATACTGTAACTATTGTTGGTATTAAATTCATCAAAACGGCACAAATATCTTATATTCTTTGATAATTAAAGTTGAAAAGTAAATTTTATTACAAATTCTTTCTTTAGTGAAATGGGTGAGATCCCCCCAGCCACTGGTTCATACGACTTTGGATAAATTATTTCTTTTTGTTTTTTAACTTTTTTATTTTATACTGGAGTATAGCCGATTAACAATGTTGTGCTATTAATAGTTTCAGGTGGGCAGCAAAGGGCCTCAGCCATACATATACATATCCATTCTCCCCCAACCTCCCCTCCCATCCAGACTTCCAAATAACATTGAACAGAGTTCTCTGTGCTATGCAGTAGGTCCTTGTTTTTGTCTATTTTATATATAACAGTGTGTACAGACTGATGCTGAAGCTGAAGCTCCAATACTTTGGTCACCTGATGCGAAGAGATGACTCATTAGAAAAGACCCTGATGCTGGGAAAGATGGAGGACAAGAGGAGAAGAGGGCAACAGAGGATAAGATGGTTGGATGGCATCACTGACTAATGGATATGAGTTTGAGCAAACTCCTGGAGATAGTGAAGGACAGGGAAGCCTTGTGTGCTTCAGTTCATGGGGTCACAAAGAGTCAGACACGACTTAGTGACTGAACAACAACATGTTTATAGAGTGTAATTCTGCATCAATTCCACTTTTTTTATTGTTAAAGAGTAGATATTAAGAGCAACTTCACTTTCACTTTTCACTTTCATTCATTGGAGAAGGAAATGGCAACCCACTCCAGTGTTCTTGCCTGGAGAATCCCAGGGACGGGGGAGCCTGGTGGGCTGCCATCTATGGAGTCGCACAGAGTCGGACATGACTGAAGTTACTTAGCAGCAGCAGTAGCAGATATTAAGAAACATTATCCAGATAAATGTTTAATGAAAAATAAAAGGAATGTTGCTAGAGGAAAGTCATTCAATTCTTTGAACTTCTTCCAAGCTATGGGCCAAAAAATGGCACAGTCGCTGTCTTCAAAGCTTATTTTTAATAATCTAGCAACTGAAAGTTTGATTGGGTCCTCTTTCAATTCTCTTGAAAGAAAAAAAAAATGAACAACTATCTGCTTGTAAATGCTATGTTACCCAGATATTAGAATAATTTATTTCTCTACTTGGATAATAACATTTTGAATTATTCCTAGCATCGATTCCCAATAACTTAGACTGTGGTGCTATGCATATTACTCTTAGGGATGGTAGAGAACAATGTCACTTTTTATCACTGATGAGAAGTAAATGGTGAAAGAGGTGACCTTGACCGTAGACTCAGTCTTGCAGATCTGTTCTAGGAAACAATACATTTTGGGGATGAAGATGTGGAAATGGATTCACATAAAACCATCTCTGCTCAGGTATCTTTTGGAAAAGGTTCGTGAGTCCTACTTAAGGTCTAAAGGACAGGGGAACAAGAACTATATGTTTATATATAGAACCCAGATGGTGATCTGAGATCTGTTGTCTTTGGGTAGAGAATGGACCTGGAACTTAGGAAGACTGTCCTGAGAGTCATGTATGTTCAGTGAAGGGTGATGGAGCAGAAGGTACCATTTTTCTCCATCTAAGCCTACATGACATTGACATTGATAGCTAAGGTTCAGCACCTGTTACACACATATTTGTGACATAAAGGATAAGTTCAGTCAACATTGCCATTTTAGTTGGTATTGTATATTTTGATAAAAATTTTCATGAGAAATACAGCTCTGTCGATTATAGCCCTCTCAATTCATTTTCCTGGTCACACAATAAACAGACAGTATTTGAATCATTTAAAATATCTTCATGGCCTGCAAAGACAAACACAAATTCAAGGTCAAATCATCTATGCATATTATAAGAGAAAATGTGTTTTCTGTTATTCAAACACATTATGCTAACAGGACTCTTCTGATGAAATCTGAGATAAAAAAGTTTAAAATGTGAATGCTAGTAAAAATTTAGAAAGGACGTCTTCAAATTTCATTCAAGAAGGACTTAAAAATTCATTTAATTGTTCTTCCTATTACAAGCACATTTAATATTCCTCTATTTTAAACACATTAACACCAGAAGGGCAACGGTAATGAGAGTGACCTCCAAAAGATACTGCAAAATCCAGTTTTAA
The DNA here is from genome assembly GCF_000754665.1 of Bison bison bison. NCBI lineage: Eukaryota > Metazoa > Chordata > Mammalia > Artiodactyla > Bovidae > Bison > Bison bison. The sequence continues at coordinate 1,436,279 of NW_011494797.1, read as the reverse complement.
CCTGTGCTTAAGATTTTCCCTATTAACACAGTAGGATGCCTCTAGAAGCTGAATTAATTCTATCAAGTTGCCAAAGTTAATACAATGCCCTAAAAGGTATGCTTTATAACATACTAGTTTAATGCCAGTGGACTCCACTTGTGTGGTTGGGGGAATACTTCTTAAGGTATAAGCCCTTCCATGGCATATTTAAGGAGAAGGCAATGGCACCCCACTCCAGTACTCTTGCCTGAAAAATCCCATGGATGGAGGAGCCTGGTAGGCTGCAGTCCATGGGGTCGCTAAGAGTCGGACACGACTGAGCGACTTCACTTTCACTTTTCACTTTTCACTTTCATGCATTGGAGAAGGAAATGGCAACCCACTCCAGAAAAAGCTTAATTGATTTTGTTGTTAGATTGAAGTGTGTTTATAGTAACATGAAAACTATATAACAGTGTTTAAGTGCAGAAAACTCCTTGGGAACATTCATAAGTTACATTTTTTAGTTATGTACAGGACTTAGGACAACGTGAGACATAGTCTCTAGAGCTTATATTGTATTTAATATTTTAATTTCAATTTTGACCTAAACTTAATCAGTGGTTTTATAAAATTATTTTAAAATATACCAATTAATGGTGCATGATATTTCTGGAATTTGCACTGTGAATTGAAATAGCATGGATCTAATAGCATTTTTCATAAGAAAATGGTATTATGGAACATATAACCCTTGATAAGGCCTCACTGGCTACAATAGAAATGAATAATAGCCTCATATTTTAATCACCCAGAAATGGTACTGAAGTTTTCAAAATGTGTATAACATCACCAGTTTAGTAATCACATATATTTATTGATAAACTATCATGATATGCAATGAAGCACTTTTCAACTTAAAAGCACTTTTCAACTTAAAATCTTTATTTTTACTTAACGACAGGCACATCAGAGCTGTAGAATTGGGAGGGCCTCTTCAGGGGAAAAAAATTGTATATAGTACTGTTGGATGACATGTGTTTAGAAAAAAACTTAGTCATTTCTCCTTACATTTCATCATTCTTTAATCACTATAAAATAAAAGTGCTTATTTCTATATCAAATATGCCATAACTTACACATTAGCTTCATCCTTCAAAGTCAACCTCTTTTTTTATTTAAATTTATTTATTTTAATTAGAGGCTAATTACTTTACAATATTGTATTGGTTTTGAGACCAAAGAATTACTCAAGTGAGTCTGCATTATTTGGAGGAACAAACTTTTAAACTGCCTTGACATGGGAAAATTAGAAATATTATTTTTATATCACTCTCCTACAAATTCTCCCATACTTCATGGAATTTTGCTTTTCTTGGTGTATTTTCCTCTCCCTCACCCATCCCCAGAACTCTGGGGAAATATCTAAAGTGCTGAAAGCCATGATATGCCCAGTAATCCTGTGAAGACTCTTACCAAGTTGCACATAAAAGATGTTTACATTAAGAACATGAGTAATCCAAGGTCTCTGGGTTCCCCATGATCCTGATATTCCATTTTCACCTTCTTTTCCTATTCACTGGGAATTTCTGATGGTCGGCTTCTTTCTGGCCTCTCTTAGGTGAAATCACGTTTTTCATGAGCTCTACTTCTTGGCCAGTCATTGGAGTCCCAGTCACTTCTCACCTGCCTTTCCTCCACTGTGGTTCTTGCTTCCTGGTAACTTTGAAATTTATCATTTGTTTTCATTATAGCACCATGAGCAGTGTCAGCATATGGTGATGGTTGTTAAATATTTATTGTTTAAACTGAAAGCGTTCCATTCTATTAGTACTGGAAGAAGAGAACTCTTTTCCTTAATGTAGCACTGTCTTTTTTCACTTTCAAAGACCATCATCTTAGCTATTTTTCTCTCTCTTTTATTATTATTATTTTGAAGGTTAAAGTCACCAATGGTCAATCTTGGGACATTTCCTCCCAATTAAATTTCCCCATGCCCGTAGAAATTTCCAAGTGATATTCTCTTCTTTGCTGATGACAGTCCATGGCTCAACTATCAGCCAACTGATGAGAACATGGCCAAACTTGTGTTGTGTAATCTCTCCAAAACTGATATTGCTGGGTTTTTTTTTCTTCCTTGTTAAGACTTTTTCTAATAAAATTTGTGCTGTTGCTTTGCAGGATGAAGTGAAAAATACAAATTTTCCATGGAAACACTAGTGTTTTGAGCCAGGGGAATTCTCATGTAGGGTTCATCAGGAATTAGAATGACTAATGTGAATTTCTTTGTGTGCTAACAACTGTATTATCCATAAACTCCTTTGTCCATGGAATTCTCCAGGCAAGAACACTGGAGTGGGTTGCCATTTCCTTCTCTACAGGATCTTCCTGACCCCGGGTCTGAACTCAGATCTCCTACATTGAGGCATATTCTTCTTTATCATCTGAGCCACCAGGGAAGCCCTATAAGACTATTGTCATTCAGTCACTCAGTTGTGTCTGACTCTTTGCAACCCCATGACTGTAGCCCTCCAGGCTCCTCTGTCCATGGAATTTCCCAGGAAAGACTACTGGAGTGGGTAGCTGTTCTTTTTTCCACGGGATCTTCTTGGCCCAGAGATTGAACCCAGATCTCTTTCATTGAAGGCAGATTCTTTTTACCATCTGAGACACCAGGGAAGCCCAATCCATAAACTAGGTAATATCAGTTCTACTGGAAAGAAGGTATATTGCTGGTCATAGAGAACTATTAATGGGTAGAAAGATAAATAGATGACATAATATTAACACAAGTTCTATATCCATGTGTTGTGCATCAAAAACTACCAAAACACCACAATATGGTGTTTGTCTATATTCCTATGTGTATGGGACATATTTTAATATTACTCACCTCCCACCATATGCCAGCTCCTTGTATTAGGCATTTAAAGATGTGCATGTTCCTGAAAGAATGATTGATTTGGTTTTACATTCTTGAAAATGCCACATCCCTTTACTTTAAAACCAGATTGTGTGTATTCCAGAGCAGATACATTAGAAATATGTTAGTTCCATGATACAGAGGCTGGAAATTCATAGCTTTTACCAAAGTGGATTCTCACAGCAATGACTCATATTTAAAGTCACCACTAAAACATTGCTTCTAAGTGAAGTAATATTTAAGCTGTAATTTCTTAGGAAGACAACCATTACCTGAGGAAGCACTTAAGGATCTTGTTTTACATTTCATGTTCATGTTTTGAAGTTTTACATTTGGGTAAAGTTTGGAATGTCAAGCAGAATGCCCAAATCAAAGACAATATCACCAAGCGCAGGATGATAGAGCAAGATAAAATTAAAATGATGTCATGTCCTACCAGGTAAACACATTAGAAAGCCCTCTGAAGTATGTATTTAACTAGTAGAAAGAGCTGGTTTATTCTAATGGGTGAAAAATATTCATTTGTGTGTGTGTATGTGTGTGTGTGATTCACTTAAGTGCTATTTGGAGCTATTCCAAAGTGAATAATACATACATTTACTAACTTCTCTGGCAGTTTTATGTTTTAAGACATAAAATTAAATATAGAAAGTGGATCTAGGTAACACTGAGTTTATGACATAATCTGACAAGGACTAACAAGGCTGGCAGGAACTGATATAGACCTTAACTCACCTTACTTCCCCATGGCCTGGTTCTGATCCACAGCATTGATGATGCTTAAACTCAACTTTGGAAATTCTGCAGTTATGGTTATTAGGTATGCAAAGTATATCTGTTTCTTTTCTCCAAGACCCAGCAAGTTCCATCATCATTTCATGACTTGCAAATGCTTCATATGCTTCATGCTTTTCTGGGGAGGTTTCTACTTAATAAGTAAATTACATTGTTAAAAATAGGTTGATTTTTTTTTTTTTAATCACAGGGGTGTTATAAACATTTGTCATCCAGATAGAGAACATTTTTCCTTCAGACTCCGACTTGCAATTTGTAATTGTTTACTGCCTTATTCTTGTTCTTTCTCGGTTGTACACGATGGACAGAGATACTCTTGGAGCATACACATTGTAATCAACATTCAAACTGAATTGAAAGGCACAAATGGTTTTCTGTTTATATGCTCAAAAATTAATATCTGCCAAGCCACCATTAACCAATAGTTGAAATAATAGGTGACTTCTCAAAAGAAAGTATTAAAATATCATTCAGGTCATGTATATCAAACTAATTTTGGAATCTGTAATTCAAGGATAATATTAAACCACATGGCTAAATTAAGCTTCCCTTTAGTGATTAAAAAAAAATGTCTAAACTCTATAATTTCCTTTAAAACTTACAAATATGGTAGTAGGAATTTATTTGTTAAAGGTACTTTTATCTCTGGAATGAAATTTTAGAACATTTCATCACACAGAAAATGTGTACCTATTAGCAGTCACTCTCCGTTCTCCACATCTGCTTCACCTACTCCCTCACCCCAGCCCCTGACAATCAGTAACCTACTTTCTATCTCTATGGATTTACCTATTTGGGGCATTTTGTACATAAATGGAATCATAATACAAGGTCATCTATGACTGGCTTCAGTCATGCAGCATAATATCGTTTCAAAGTTTATCCATGACGCAGCACGTATCAGAATTTCGTTTCTTTTAATTGATGAACATTTCATTTTATGGATGTACCGTATTCAGTTTATCCATCCATCAATTGATGGACATTTGGATTGTTTCCAGGCTTTGCCTATTGTGAATGATGCTTCTATAAACATTTATGTACAAGTTTTGTGTGTATATATTTCCATTTCTCTTGAGCGTATAACCAGGAATAGAATTGCTGGTTCATGTAGTAGTTCTGTTTTTCTAAAATGGCCATCATTGTACATTCCCATCAGCTATGTTTAATGATTCCAATTTCTCTATATCCACATCAACACTTGTTACTGTCTGTCTCTTTTATTATAGTCATCCTACAGGTCTGAATGATACCTCATTTTGATTTGAATTCATTTGTTAGCAATGAATGATGTTGAGCATCTTTTATGAGCTTGTTAGCCATTTGCATATCTTCTTTGGACAAACATCTATTCAAGTCCTTTGCCAATTTCCTTTTCCAAATTTTTAATTGAGTTGTTTGTCTTCTTGCCGTTGTGTTGTAGGAGTTCTGTACATATATTCTGGATACTTGACTCATCAGATCTATGATTTGTACATATTTTCTCCCATTTGTAGAGTATCTTTTCACTTTGTTGATAATGTCCTTTGATGCACAAAAGCATCATTTTAATGAATTCCATTTTTTCTCCTCTTGGTGTCATATCTAACAGTCTGTTGCTAAATTCCAAGTCGTGAAGATTTACCCTATATGTTTTCTTTCAAGAGTTTATATATTTCTGCTCATATATGGGTCACTGGATCCATTTTGAGAAATTCTGTGCATGGTATGAGGTAAAGTCTAATCTTGTTTACATGAACATATCCAATTGTCCTAATTTGTTGAAGAGTGTTATTTACTTCTTGAATAATTTCCCACCCTTGTCAAAATCAGTTGGCCATGAGTATATGTGTTTAACTACTACTCAATTTCACTAATCAATAGGTCTATCCTTATGCCAGTATCATGGTATTCTTTTTCTTATTATTGATATTATTATTGTGGTAAAAAAAAAAGCATGAGCTCTAGTCTTTTCAGCTTTTAAATGCATTGTTGTTAAGTGCATGACATTGTTGTATAGCAGATCTCTAGAACTTTTTCATCTTGCCTGATTGAAACTCTATATCCATTGAACAGTTACGCTCCTTTTCCCTCTCCCTGTCAGCCCCCGACAACCACGGTCCTGTTTTCTGCTGCTATGAATTTGACTATTTTAGATACTTTATGTAAGTGCAATCATGAGCATTTGTCCTTGTGTCTGGCTTATTTCACTTAGCATAATGTTGTCAAGGATCATCCATGTTGTTGCATATTGCAGAGTTTCCTTCTTTTTTAAGGTTGAATAATATTTCACTGCATAAATGCACCTCATTTTCTTTATCTGTTCATTTGTTCATGGACGTTTACTTTGCTTCCCCCTCTTGGTTATTGTGAATAATGCTGCAGCTATTAACATGAAGTGCAAATACCTCTTCCCGAACCTGCCCTAAATCTCATTTGAATGAATACGAAGGAGCGCGACGGCTGAATACAGAACCACAATGCTTTGGTTGCTTTAGCTTTGTAGTAGGTTTTAAGTTGTAGGAAGTTTTGAAATCAGAAAGCATGGGTGCCCCAAATCCGTTCCTTTTTTCACAATTATTTTGGTTATGTGGGTCCCTAGTAATTCTGTAAGAGCTTGAGGATTGGTTTTTCCATTTTTTCAAGGAAAAACTGTTGGGATTTTGGTAAGTTTTGCAGAAATTATGTAGTTTACCTTAAGTAGTATGCCCACCTAACAACTTTGCTTCCAATACATGAACACTTCCAAAACATATCTTTCCATGGGTTTAGGGCTTTTTAAATTTCTTTCAGCAATGCTTTATAGTTTTCAAGTGTAAAATTCTGCCACTTCCTTGGTTAAATTTATACCTAGGTATTTTATTCTTTTGAATAGTATTGTAAATGGAATATTCTTAATTTCCTTTTCAGATTGCTCACTGCTAGTGTATAAAAACTTGCTGGATGTTTACATGTTGATCTTGTACTCTGTGAATTCATTTATTAGCTCTAGTAGTTGTTTTTATAAGTTATTGGGATTTCCTATTTATAGGATCATGTCATCTGTGAATAAAGGTAGTTTTAATTCTGCTTTTTCAATTTGGATACCTTTTATTTCTTTGTCTTGCCTAGTGACTCTAGCTAGAATTTACAGTGCAATCTTGAATAGCAGAGGCCAAAGCAGGCCTCCTTGTCTTGTCCCTGATCTTAGGGAGAAATCTTTCAATATTTCACCATCAAGCATGATGTCAGCTGTGGACTTTCATAAATCCACACGTTTAGGAAGTTCCCTTATATTCCTAGTTTTCTGGAAGTATTATCATGGAAGAATGGTGGACTTTGTCAAAAGCTGTTTTTGCATCAGTTGAAGTGATTGCATGTATTTTTTCCTTTATTCTATGAATATGGTATATTATATTGATTGATTTTCTTTTGATGAACTTCCCTCATATTCCTGGGATAAATTCCACTTGGACATGGTTTATAATATTTTTAATACAGATTCAGTTTACTAGTGTTTTGTTGAGGATTTTAAAACTACATTTAAAGGGTGTACTGCTCTATACTCGCCTTTTCCTTATTATGTCTTTGGCTTTGGTATCAGGAATGCTAGTCTCTTAGAATGAGTTAGAAAGTATTCCCTCACTTTCTATTTTGGGAATAAGCTTAAGAAGGAAGTTTGCTGAATTTTCTTTAAATGTTTGGTTGAATTAACCAATGAAGCCATCTGGTTCAGGATTTTTCTTTGGAGTCTTTGTTTACTGTTTCAATCTGTTTACTTGATGTAGATTTCTTCCATATTTCCTGTTTTTTCTTGATTCAGTTCTGTAGGTTGTATGTTTCTAGGAACTTGTCCATTTCATCCAAGTTATCTAATTTGTTGGTATATAAATTAGTTTCCTAGGGCTACCAGAGCATATCACCACAAATAAAATGATTTAAAACAACAGAAATGTATTCCCTCACAGTTCAGTAGGCTGGAAATCTGAGGCCAAGGTGTCAGAAGAATTGATTCTTTCCAGAAGCTCAGAGGGAGAGACTATCCCATGCCTCACTCCCCACTTCTGGGAGAATAAAGATCTGAAATCAAAAACTTAGCTCTATGCCTTAAGGAACTAGAAAAAGAAGAGTGAACTAAAACCAAAATTTTGCTTATCCCCACTCCAATCTTTATTGGTTTCTTCCCTTTGCTAACTTTGGTTTTTATTTTCTCTTCTTTTTCTAGTTTCTTAAAGTTTAACATTAAGATATTGATTTGAGATATTCTCTTTTAAGATAGGCATTGGTGGTTATAATTTTGCATGTTGCATTTTTATTTTTTGTTTATCTAATTATTTTCTAATTTCCCTAGTGATTTCTTCTTTAATCTCTTGGTCACATAAGAGTGTGTGATTTAGTTTCCACATATTTGTGAAATTTCAGGTTTTCCTTCTGACACTAATTTCCAGTTTTATTCTGTTTTGGTCAGAGGAGATGCGTTGTATGATTGCAATCATTTTAAATTTCTTGAGACTTGAGATTTAGCAATGCCTTTTTACTGAAATTTAGCAGTCTAATTTATTTTTTTTTTCCCAAACTTTAAACTTTTATTTTGTATTGGTGTATAGCTGATTAACAATGTTCAGGTAGTTTCAGGTAAACAGTAAAGGGACTCAGCCATAAATATACATATATCCATTCTCCCCCACCCCCTCCCATCCAGTCTGCCACATGACATTGAGCAGAGTTCCATGTGCAAAACAAGAGGTCCTTGTTGGTTGTCTATTTTAAATATAGCAGAGTGAACATGACCTTCCCAAAGGCCCTAACCATCCCTTCCCGCTGGCAACCATAAGTTCATTTTCTAAGTCTGTGAGTCTCTTTCTGCTTTGTAAGTTCATATTTGTATCATTTCTTTTTAGATTCTACATATGAGAGATGTCATACAATATTTTTCCTTCTCTGTCTGACTTGCTTTATTCAATATGACACTTCCTAGTTTCATGCATGGTGCTGCAACTGATACGTTTCATTCTTTTTAATGGCTGAGTAATATTCCCTTGTACACATGTACCACATCTTCCTTACCCATTCCTCTGTCAGTAGACCTTCAGGTTGCTTCCATGTCTTTGCTACTGTAAAGAGTGATGCAATGAACATTGGGGTGCATATACCTTTTCAGATCATGTTTTTCTCTAGATATATGCCCAGGAGTGGGATTGCTGAGTTATATGGTAGCTCTATTTTTAGATTTTTAAGGAACCTCCATACTGTTATCTGTAGTGACTGTAACAATGTACTTCCTGACCAACAGTGTAGGAAGGTTCTCTTCTCCACACCCTCTCTAGCATTTGTTGTTCATAGATTTTTTGATGATGAACATCCTGACAAGTATGAGGTGATATCTCCTTGTAGTTTTGACCTGCATTTCTCTAATAACCAACAATGTTGAACATCTGTTCATGTGCCTATTCACCATTTGTATGTCCTCTTTGGAGAAATGTCTATTCAGGTCTTCAGTCCATTTTTTGAGTGGGCTGTTTGTTTTGATAGCAGTCCATTTTATTTTGAAGCACTCTCTTAGTTGCTTAGTTGCTATGAGTTCTTTTTTTCTAGTTAGATTCTAGAGTTTCAAGAAAGTGATTCTGTCCATTTTTGCTAGTTTCATGGTTGCTTCAGTGGAAGGGCTGATTTTTGGAGTTCCCTACTTCACCATTCTGTGATGTCACCCTTCCCCCATGCTGATCTTGCTGTTACGTGGCTTTCTTCAGAAGTCATCTTTGTGTTCATCCCTACTTCCCAATTTTGAGCCAATGCCCTTTTTAGGGCTCCCTTTATACTGCACTTATCAATACAAAGCATTTTTTTCCCCTGGAAGTGTATGTATTCTGAGCATCCCAACACTGGTACAAGGTCTCTTTATTCTTCCCCGTCTTGTTGTTCAATTGCTAAGTAATGCCCGACTCTTTAAGACTCCATGGACTGCAACAAGCCAGGTTTCCTTGTCTTTCACTATCTCCCAGAGTTTGCTCAAACTCATGTCCATTAAGGTAGCGATGCCATCCAGCCATCTCATCCTCTGTTGCCTCCTTCTCCTGATGCCCTCAATCTTTCTCAACATCAGGGTTTTTTTCCAGTGAGTTGGGTCTTTGCATCAGGTCACCAACATATTGGAACTTCAGCTTCAGTATCAGCCCTTCCAGTGAATATTCAGAGTTTATTTCCTTTAGGATTGACTGGTTTGATCTCCTTGCTGTCCAAGGAACTCTCGAGAGGTTTCTCCAGAACCACTGTTTGAAAGCATCAATTCTTCAGTGCTAGCCTTCATTATGGGTCAACTCACATCTGTACATGACTCCTGAAAAAACCATAGCTTTGATTATAAGGACCTTTGTCAGAAAAGTGATGTCTCTGCTATTTAATACACTGTCTAGGTTTGTTCCAGGGAGCAAGTATATTTTAATTTCATGCCTACAGTCACAGTCTTCAGTGATTTTGGAACCCAAGAAAATAAAATCTGTCACTGTTTCTATTTTTCCCCATCTACTTGTCATGAAGTTATGGGACTGGATGTTATGATCTTAGCTTTTTGAAAATTGAGTTTTAAGCCAGCTTTTCCACTCTTCTCTTTCACCGTCATCAAGACACTCTTTAGTTCTTCACACTCATCACCATAAATGTTGAATTAATGAAAGTTGCATGAAGAAAGAAGAAGCAAATTTAAATTCTCATGAAGTTACTACAAAGCCAATTTATAGGTTGCTAATTGTAAAAGAATTATAATTAAACTTACTTAACATGAAAACTAATTTGAATGTAATTTAATCATTCTTGAGGCCTTCAGAAGACATTTAAATATCTCATAACATATTAAGATGATGAGTAAAAACATCTCATTTTTAATCTATTGGTTATCAACTGCAGAGGATAGCATCTACTGTTGTTCAAAAGCATTTTTAATTTATTCTAGTTAAACCATTCCTTTACATTAACTTGTTCAACTTTTGAGAGCCCTATCTGTCTGTATTCTGACATACATGTTTATTTGATTATTGTGGCTGTATGATTTCCACAGGAACAAGCACTTGAGAGGTTATATGTTCAAGTAAAGATTTATCACTTTCACATGTTTTCTTGATTTTTAAAACTACTTTAAGAGAAAATCTTGTTTTACATTGGCTACTGTTAGGAATTGCTAATGTGAGCACCAATGCATGAATGTTGCCCCAGATACAGAAATCTCAAGTATATTAAAGACCTTAAATGAATTGTTATTATATGACTAAGGGTATGCTGCTGCTGCTGCTAAGTCTCTTCAGTCGTGTCCGACGCTGTGCGACCCCATAGACAGCAGCCCACCAGGCTCCGCCATCTCTGGGATTCTCCAGGCAAGAACACTGGAGTGGGTTGCCATTTCCTTCTCCAATGCATGAAAGTGAAAAGTGAAAGCGAAGTTGCTCAGTCGTGTCCAACCCTCAGTGACCCCATGGACTGTAGCCCTCCAGGCTCCTCCGTCCATGGGATCCCCCAGGCAATAGGAAAGAGTACTAGAGTGGGGTGCCATTGCCCTCTCCTGACTAAGGGTATGCTATGCCTCAAATCACGTTAGAAAACATAAGAATTACTTGCTATAACATCCTGACACATATAGCTAGCCAGGTGGATAAGTCTTAGTCTACATCCCAATACAGATTTATTAAGGGCTTGTTTTGTATTCCTTTTTAAAAAGAAATCTAGGATGACTTCCCTGGTGGTCCAGTGGTTAAGACTTGACTTTGCCTTCCAGTGCAGCAGGGGCAGGTTCAATTCCTGGTGAGGGAGATAAGATCCTACACACCAAAAATGCTGAAACATAATACAGAGGAAATGCTGTAACAAATTCAATAACTACTCTAAAAATGGTCCACATTAAAAAAAAAATCTTGAAAAGAAATGCAAACAACAGAAACTACAACCTTATAAACCAAGACATCAATTGTTTATATGCTATTTATTTTTCAGTAATTTTATGAGGAATCCTTGTTATAAATTATAATGTTACTCCTCAAATTGTATTACTATTCTTCAAAACTAGTCAACTCTAAATAATTTCATTATATATAAACCACATCAAAAGATGTTAACAAAAGGACTAAACCTAAGATGCAAGGATTTCATACTGAAATCTCATTTGTTTTACTCACAATGTTGCATCTATCTTTCCAGGAGTAGGATAACAGAGTAAGAACCATTGGCTATTCTCTACCGCATCCCCCCCCCACCCCAGTATTGTAAATTTGTGACAAAGTGATGCTAGTGGTGAAGGACAACATGTAAAAGTTAGGTGAAAACACTAATAATTACAAAAAAAAGAATGTGTTACCATGAACTTCTTTTTTCTTCCCTTAAAAACATTATTGTATTTTGCCAAGTGGAAATCGGAAATCACTTTCATAAACATCTAAATTTATTCCATTACCTAAATTTATTACCAGTCTGCTTTGAATATATAGGAAGTTATCTATACATTTTTTAAAATAGTCAAAATTAACATTCAGTTCAGTTCAGTTGCTCAGTCAAGGCCGACTCTTTGCAACCCCATAAATCGCAGTACGCCAGGCCTCCCTGTCCATCACCAACTCCTGGAGTTCACTCAAACTCACATCCATCGAGTCAGTGATGCTATCCAGCCATCTCATCCTCTGTCGTCGCCTTCTCCTCCTGCCCCTAATCTCTCCCAGCATCAGAGTCTTTTCCAATGAGTCAACTCTTTGCATCAGGTGGCCAAAGTATTGGAGTTTCACCTTTAGCATCATTCCTTCCAAAGAAATCCCAGGGCTGATCTCTTTCAGAATGGACTGGTTGGATCTCCTTGCAGTCCAAGGGACTCTCAAGAGTCTTCTCCAACACCACAGTTCAAAAGCATCAATTCTTCAGTGCTCAGCCTTCTTCACAGTCCAACTCTCACATCCATACATGACCACAGGAAAAACCATTGCCTTGACTAGACGGACTTTTGTTGGCAAAGTAATGTCTCTGCTTTTGAATATGCTATCTAGGTTGGTCATAACTTTCCTTCCAAGGAGTGTCTTTTAATTTCATGGCTGCAGTCACCATCTGCAATGATTTTGGAGCCCAGAAAGATAAATTCTGACACTGTTTCCACTGTTTCCCCATCTATTTCCCATGAAGTGATGGGACCGGATGCCAGATCTTCGTTTTCTGAATGTTGAGCTTTAATCCAACTTTTTCACTCTCCTCTTTCACTTTCATCAAGAAGCTTTTTAGTTCCTCTTCACTCTCTGCCATATGGGTGGTGTCATCTGCATATCTGAGGTTATTGATATTTCTCCTGGCTATCTTGATTCCAGCTTGTGTTTCTTCCAGTCCAGCGTTTCTCATGATATAGTCTGCATATAAGTTAAATAAACAGGGTGACAATATACAGCCTGACGTACTTCTTTTCCTATTTGAAACCAGTCTGTTGTTCCATGTCCAGTTCTAACTGTTGCTTCCTGACCTGCATACAAATTTCTCAAGAGGCAGATCAGGTGGTCTGGTATTCCCATCTCTTTCAGAATTTTCCACAGTTTATTGTGATGCACACAGTCAAAGGCTTTGGCATAGTCAATCAAGCAGAAATAGATGTTTTTCTGGAACTCTCTTGCTTTTTCCATGATCCAGCGGATGTTGGCAATTTGATCTCTGGTTTCTCTGCCTTTTCTAAAACCAGCTTGAACATCTGGAAGTTCACGGTTCACATTTTGCGGAAGCCTGGCTTGGAGAATTTTGAGCATTACTTTACCAGCGTGTGAAATGAGTGCAATTGTGCGGTAGTTTGAGCATTCTTTGGCATTGCCTTTCTTTGGGATTGGAATGAAAAGTGACCTTTTCCAGTCCTGTGGCCACTGCTGAGTTTTCCAAATTTGCTGGCATATTGAGTGCAGCACTTTCACAGCATCATCTTTCAGGATTTGGAATAGCTCAAGTGGAATTCTATCACCTCCACTAGCTTTGTTCGTAGTGATGCTTTCTAAGGCCCACTTGACTTCACATTCCAGGATGTCTGGGTCTAGGTGAGTGATCACACCATCGTGATTATCTGGGT
>NW_011494797.1:1400298-1422356 GCF_000754665.1 Bison bison bison | reverse complement strand
TTCAGATGTTTATATCTTTCCTTTTCTCCTTTGTTTTTCACTTCTCTTCTTTTCACAGCTATTTGTAAGGCGTCCCCAGACAGCCATTTTGCTTTTTTTGCATTTCTTTTCCATGGGGATAGTCTTGATCCCTGTCTCCTGTACAATGTCACGAACCTCATTCCATAGTTCATCAGGCACTCTATCAGATCTAGGCCCTTAAATCTATTTCTCACTTCCACTGTATAATCATAAGGGATTTGATTTAGGTCATACCTGAATGGTCTCGTGGTTTTCCCTACTTTCTTCAATTTAAGTCTGAATTTGGCATAAGGAGTTCATGATCTGAGTCACAGTCAGCTCCTGGTCTTGTTTTTGCCAACTGTATAGAGCTTCTCCATCTTTGGCTGCAAAGAATATAATCAGTCTGATTTCAGTGTTGACCATCTGGTGATGTCCATGTATACAGTCATCTCTTGTGTTGTTGGAAGAGGGTGTTTGTTATGACCAGTGTATTTTCTTGGCAAAATTCTATTAGTCTTTGCCCTGCTTCATTCTGTATTCCAAGGCCAAATTTGCCTGTTACTCCAGGTGTTTCTTGACTTCCTAGTTTTGCATTCCAGTCCCCTATGATGAAAAGGACATCTTTTTTGGGTGTTAGTTCTAAAAGGTCTTGTAGGTCTTCATAGAACCATTCAACTTCAGCTTCTTCAGCGTTACTGGTTGGGGCATAGACTTGGATTGCTGTGACATTGAATGGTTTGCCTTGGAAACGAACAGAGATCATTCTGTCATTTTTGAGATTGCATCCAAGTACTGCATTTCGGACTCTTTTGTTGACCATGATGGCTACTCCATTTCTTCTAAGGGATTCCTGCCCACAGTAGTAGATATAATGGTCATCTGAGTTAAATTCACCCATTCCAGTCCATTTCAGTTCACTGATTCCTAGAATGTCGACATTCACTCTTGCCATCTCTTATTTGACCACTTCCAATTTGCATTGATTCATGGACCTGACATTCCAGGTTCCTATGCAATATTGCTCTTTACAGCATCAGACCTTGCTTCTATCACCAGTCACATCCACAGCTGGGTATTCTTTTTGCTTTGGCTCCATCCCTTCATTCTTTCTGGAGTTATTTCTCCACTGATCTCCAGTAGCATATTGGGCACCTACTGACCTGGGGAGTTTCTCTTTCAGTATCCTATCATTTTGCCTTTCCATACTGTTCATGGGGTTCTCAAGGCAAGAATACTGAAGTGGTTTGCCATTCTGTTCTCCAGTGGACCACATTCTGTCAGATCTCTCCATCATGACCTGCCCATCTTGGACTGCCCCACGGGCATGGCTTAGTTTCATTGAGTTAGACCAGGCTGTGGTCCTAGTGTGATTAGATTGACTAGTTTTCTGTGAGTATGGTTTCAGTGTGTTTGCCCTCTGATGCCCTCTTGCAACACCTACTGTCTTACTTGGGTTTCTCTTTCCTTGGGCATGGGATATCTCTTCATGGCTGCTCCAGCAAAGCGCAGCCATTGCTCCTTCCCTTGAACGAGGGGTATCTCCTTACCGCCGCCCTTCCTGACCTTCAACTTGGGATAGCTCCTCTAGGCCCTCCTGCACCCACGCAGCCACGGCCCCTTGGATGTGGGTTTGGTCTTCCTGCCCACCGTCCCTGGCCTCAGGCGTGGGTTGCTCCTCCCGGCCGCCACCCCTGGCCTCCGGCTTAGGGGCGTGGGGTAGCTCCTCCCAGCGGCCGCCCTTGACCTCGGGCTCGGGGTATCTCCTCTCAGCCGCCCCCCTGACCTCGGACACGGTGTAGCTCCTCTTGGCTGTTCCTGCGCCGTGGCAGTCTGGTACTCTCGGCCGCTGACCCTGACCTCGGACGTGGAGTGACTCCTCTTGGGCGCCGCCCTCCAGGCATGGGGTCCTCCCAGCTTCTGCCCCTGACCTTGGATGTGGGGTGGCTTCTCTAGTTCGCACTTAGCACGCCGGTCCCCTATTAAAAAGACCAAAATAAAAATAGTAATAATACCAAATATTGGCATGGATGTGAAATATTGCTAGTGGAAATGTAGAGGACTTCACTCTTCTGGAAAATAGTTTGGCAATTTCTGGTAAAACTAAACACACAATAACCATTTGACCCATTAATTGCACTCTTGGACATTTATCCCAAAGAAATGAAAATTTATGTTTATGCAAAAACTTCTGCATGAATGCTTATAGAAGCTTTAACCCTAATAGCCAAGTACTGGAAACAACCCACGTATCCTTCAGTGAGTGAAGAGTTCTACAAATTTGGTATATCCAAACAATAATACTGCTCAGCAAATAAAAAGAATGAATACATGCAACTTGGATGGACCTCAAGGGCATACTCAATTCAAAACAAAAAAGAAGCTTAAAATGTTACATACTAGTTGATTCCTACAATGATAAAGATATAAAGATGAAAAATAGATTAGTGGTTGCTTGGTGATAGGGACAAGGGGTGAGTCAGGAGCACAACAGAATGCTTTTTTTGTGACTGAAAAGTTCTGTATGTTGACTGTGGTATGGTTACACTAATCCATACATAGGGTTGCATTGCACAGAAGTATACACATGCACACACATACAAAGAATGCAGACTTAAAAAATCATGAAAACTGAATAAGTTATATAAATTCATTAGCAGCAATGTATCAATGTTGGGCTTTCCTGATAGCTCAGAAATAAAGAATCCACCTGCAATGCAGGAGACCTGGGTTCGATCCTTTGGTTGGGAAGATCCCCTGGAGGATGGCGTGACAACCCACTCCAATATTCTTGCCTGGAGAATCCCCATGGACAGAGGAGCCTGGAAATGTCTATGAACCTTTGATATGGTTTTATGAGATGTTTCCATTGAAGGAAGATGAGTGAAGGGTACCCAGGACTCTACTGGTTTTGCAAATTCTTATGAGTCTATAGTGATTTTGAAATTAAAATAATTTTTAAGAATAATAGCACAATTATAAAATACTACTATACATTTTTAAAATAGGCGTAGCCTACTGGTATCTGAATGCAATTGGCATTTGAAACAACCTCTTTTCAAAGGCTTACTTCTAAAAGTCTTCAGTTTGAAGTGATTCATTTTTTTAAAATTTGAATTCAAGTATGCAGTTGTTTCACTTCAAAAAATATGGTCTGTGAACATAAAAGTTGCAGCTCTGTCCTCCACACTTTTTCTTCTTCTTCTTCGAATGCCCTTTATTTGACCAGGAAGGATGTCATTTCCTAGAGTACTGAGAAAGCCACATTTAACTTGAACAACATTGTTCTTTTAGGTTATTAAGGGTATTCAATTTTCTCTGTTGGTTGCCACTCTGAGTTGGAGACTCTTCTGAAATGTCAGACTGAGAAAATTGCCCCAGTTCCAATACACACACATACACACAAATGCCACAAAACTTTGGAATTAATACAATCAATAACCTTTGAAAATGGAGTTAAAAGCAACAATTGAATGCTAAGATGTATCAAACTATCTTGTTCCCTTTTTCTTTGAATATCAATGTGGCCAGGGAATTGAGAACCACAATAGAGAGTTCAATTGAAAAAGCATTTATTGAATACCTAAATCACAATACCTTATAGTGATGTTCATATTATGCAAAGTGGTACAGGTTATAGTGATGAGAAAGAGTCCATACCCTCCAAAGGATGTCCTATCTGCATCTCCACTATTGACACAATGCTGGAGACCTGGGTTCAATCCCTAGGTCAGAAAGATCCCCTGGAGAAGGGAATGGCTACCCACTTCAGTATTCTTGCCTAGAGAATTCCATGGACAGAGGAGACTGGTGGACTAGTCCATGGGGTTCAAGGAGTCAGACACTACTGAGCGACTAGTAACTAGGCTTTATACTGGCACACTGAGTGAGAAACGGCAAAGCATTATATAACACCAATGACAAGGAAATCAAACATTCAGCACAGTCAAAGGAAGAAATAGCTTAGCCACCTTGGATGAAAATAGGGTAGGTCTCTGGAGAAAGGCATCATCAGGTCAGGAGAGTAGTTGCGAGGCTATGAAAATTAAAGTGCTATGAACAATGGTTTGTAGGACTACAACCACACCAAATAAGTAAAATGTATAAGAATTCAGAATTTCACATACAGAATTTTTCTATTTTCTGTGAATGATGTGGGATACATGTGGATAAAGTATTTTTTTTTTAATTCTGCCCAATTGTGGATAAAATTTGGCATTTTCAACAAAATATCCTATCTCAAAAAGTGAAACTTAATTGCTCAGTCATGTCTGATTCTTTGCGAGCCCCATGGACGGTATCCCTTCAGGCTCCTCTGTCCATGGTATTCTCCAGGCAAGAATACTGGAGTGGGTAGCCATTGCCTTCTCCAGGGGATCTTGTCAACCCAGAGACTGAACCCAGGAAGCCTGGCATGCTGCAGTCCATGGGGTCACAAACAGTCTGACACGACTCAGTGACTGAACGACAGACAGCAATCCTGTCTGGAGAGGTAGATATGATGGTACTGATATGAGCTCAGAAGAAAAGTCACCAGACTCCTCTCTTTTGTTCTCATTTTCTGTTGGTTTTGTTGTTGGAAAATAAATCTTAGCATTAGTGGATACTAAACCATTCTCCATTTTTTTTAACATAAAAAGGTCAATTATATTCTACTGTGTTTATTTGATTTGGACTACTTAAAGTGCTAACCTTTATCATTGATCAGGTTAATTCTATTTTATTAAAGCCAACATTAAATTATCAGGAAAATTAAAAATCAAAAGGATAATCCTTTACTATGAAATGCATTAAAAATAAGGTGGATTAATGGATGGATAAGAAAGAGAGATATGTGAAAAAAAATCAGTGAAGAAAATTTTCATAAAATTTTGGAAAGAAAATACAAAAAAATTTAAAAGGATAACAGGAGCTTTTGGTGCATAGATAAGTAGATGATAGATAGATAATAGATGGCTTCATTTCTTGAAATAATAACTTGGGGACTTTGTCAGTTTTCTTGATCTGAATCAAATAGACTGTCAAATATTTCTCTAGCACAGATGGGTTTATTCAGGATCAGGAGAGAACTCAATTCAGAAAATGAAGGAGGGCACTTTTTGGAGGAGAAAAGGAAGTTGGGAGCTCTGTTCTAGTAAATAGAGTCCTTGGCTTTTCATTGGCTGGGTCCTTGTCTCTGCTATTGTTGCAGGTGTGAGAGCTCCCCCTTCTGGTCTCCCAACTCTATTTAACTGAGGTTTCTGTCTATTAATTTTTTACAGTGTACACCATAAAATTAAGAAAATGTTACAGAAACCAAAATCTTGCTTTAGAAACCTCAAATATGGTTTCCAGGCAAAGGATAAAACGACGGAGGTAAGCTATAGTAGTGGAAAATATCCATTTATATGGAAATACCTTTTACTGCCCTATCTTTACATGGGCGTCATGCTTTGTCAGTATCTGAAGTCTCTGGGCATGTAATTGTCACCTGGGGGCCCAGGTCTATCCAATAAGACTCTAACTCTCCAGGAGATCCAAACAATACTGATTAGACTTGTTTTCAGAGCAAGACCACAAGAACAGAAACAGGGTCTTGACTAAAACATCAATGTTATATTAAATGTCCAAAAAATATGTCACAAATGTTTGTATCTGGCTTCCCCAGTGGCTCAGTGGTAAAGAATCAGCCTGCAATTCAGGAGACAGGTTGGATCCCTGGGTTAGGCAGATTCCCTGAAGAAGAAAATGGCAACCCACTCCAGTATTCTTGCCTGAGAAATCTCATGGACAGAGGAGCCTGGTGGGCTATAGTTCCATACGACTGCAAAGAGTTGGACACGACTTAGTGACTAAATAACACTGTTTGTATCCAGCCTTGAAAAAAGGCTTTCTGTAGTTTTTTTTTTTTTTTTTTTCTGGTTTTGGTCCATTCCATTTTAAATATTCTGTCCTCTTAAAAGTCAAATTGGAATTTTCAGTGAGTCTAAAAAAGACCTGATTGGTTTAGAATTGATTAACTTAGAACCATTCACTGCTTATCGTATTCAAGGCAAATAGCACTTCATTATAGGTGGATTAGTAGCTCCTCTGAATTGCTGCAAGGATTTCTCTTCATATTCAACCCTGGATCCATCTTCCAAAGTTCCCAGAACTGCAAAGCTTCAGATGCCTGAAGATGATGTCTTGGCAGTTCCACTGCTTCTCAACAAGCCTGGATCTCAGAAATCCCAGACAAGTTGATATTGATCCTTTTTAAAAAGTTATGTACAGAGGAAGTGTATCTGCCAACCTCCTTTAGAAACAGGGTCAAATAACCAGTTGGAAAATTTTCCAAAGGTGTCACATTAAACTTTAATAATACCTTCATTTTTATGGGGCTGTTAACTTTGGAAATTGCTTTCACATGCATTATCTCATTGCATGTTCTATTTCATTGAAAGAGTGTCTAGGTTTTAGGACTAAATTGCAATGACATAGATATCAAAATGTTGGCAAGGACAATTCAAGAAAAATGATTATTCCTATACTGAACAGAAGTATTAAAGAGGAATTGACTGACTCAAGATTAAATACTGCAAAGGATTAAGATTCTAATGGCTCCTTTAGCCTGCTGCCCAGCTGTTGAAGGTTTATCAGGGCCATTTCACTGTTTTCCATTTTCAAGGATAAAATGAGTCACTTCTTTTTTGTCCCCTTCCATCCTTCTTATTTCTGATTTTTTTTTTCAATAAATCTTTAGGTCAGCCCGACCCCAGGCTGCATCCGTGCCCTCATGAAGATGCTATACTGCGCTTATTGTCGAGGACTCCCCACGGTGAGACCATGCAACAACTACTGCCTCAACGTCATGAAGGGCTGCCTGGCAAATCAAGCCGATCTCGACACCGAGTGGAACCTGTTTATAGGTAAGGAGCATCACCACGGATGCCTGATGGGCAGGTCCAAAGTGGTGATGACTTGTAGAGACTAGGAGGGTTGAAACACACACACACAGAATGTTTAGAAAATCATAAATATTATGTTTCATTTTTCTTCATTTTTTTAATCCTGAGAAGTAAGACTTCTTGGTCTATTGTGACGGACAGTCCTGTTGAAGATAGTATGAGCCAGCTGTAGTGCAGTAGCTGATCTGTCTGATGAAGATAGAAGTAATCTTGTTGAATTTCTGGGAATGCCTATGAGTAAGGGACACATTAGAAAAAAATCTTGTTTCAAGAAAAAGCCCAGAGTCCTGTCTGTTTCTTATTTGTAGTGTCTCAGTATAATCACAGATATTAGTAAACACTTCCTTCCTTAAACATCGATGGTGAAAATAGCTCAATATTTTTGCTGAAATATGCAAATTTTCTTCCTCAGCCTCCAGAGAAGAATGTTTTCAGCACAGCAGCATGAAACAGTCTTCCTGTCTTTAAAAAGGAGGCGGGAAGGAGGTGGGGGAGATACAGAGTAGGCCTGTGAATCACTGCTGTGGTCTGGAGATGCAGAAACCACTCAGGAGACTGTACTGCCTAAAGATAGTTCCCAAATTGCTATCCAAGGATAAAAGGACAAATTTCATAGGCAGGCTTCTCCCAGGAAAATACACAGGCCTTGAAAGAGTAAATGTGTTTTCTCCCCCTCTGTCAAATGGCCTTCAAATAGAAGTAGTTTTCAACTGCATTTACTGGGGTTGCATTGTGACAAGCAGAGTGGGGTCAATAACAGTGGCATTCCTCAGAGGGACTTCATCATTTATGCAACCCTCTCAACTAGAAGGCTTGAGTAAAGTCTTCTGACATCTCAGATTTGGGTAGGAAAGGAAATAGGTGCATCAGAATGCAAAGAAACCTTAACAAAAATATGCAGTCAGCCTTGGCAGAAAAACTCATTAGCTAACACACTGTTTTGCTTATGAAGGCCAAAGAAAATGGTTGTAAAGTTTTAGAAAGATTTTAGAGTGGGTAGATCCAAATGGAAGTAATCTAACAAAGATCTCAGAAATCATTACAGAGAGAATAAATTGATGTATTCCACTCTTTCTCTTCAGTGGGAGGACAAAATCTATTTGTATAATCTTGAGTTACTTCATTTGAGAAATGAGGGGGTTTTAAAAGAGTTAATCACTAAGGTACCTTTCTAACTCAAAAAGATGTGGTTCTTTGCTAAGATTTTTGTCCTTTGCTAAGATTTTGGAGAGGAGTATGAATTTTTTAGACACGTAAGCCTGAACTTCTAAAATATAAGTTTAGATGAATTTTGGCAAAGACATTCTACCTAAATAATACTAATTTAAAAACACTTGCATCCTTCATTCGCCTACTCAATTCAAAAGAACAAGTAATTCAACTGTAGTATATTGTATAATCATATTATCACTTACATATGTAAAGCCTAAACTGAAACAACTGTATAAAGCATTGAGTGGTAAAAGTAAAACAAATCTGTAAGTTAAATGCAAACTATAAATAAAGAAAGCTTAAGCTTACCACATTAAAGTACCCACAAAGAAATCTAAAAAGATTTACCTATTAAAAAAGCAGATAAGTCTCACAGCATCATCACTTTTGAATCATAAAAGTTATTCATACTGTTGGGTTAAAATTGCCATAATGCATAACGCAGTCAAACTGTTTTGGTCAGCTTGCAATTTACTGGTGAAAGTAGGCATGTGGATTTTGTTAAATAGAGCAGGACATGATCAAAAATTAGAATATGGGCTTGTTAACTTGTAAGAGCAACAGTGACTTGTTGATTGGCTTTTTTTCTCAGTGTTGTTGGCTGTTTTAACATGAAACAAATCCTTATACTTCAATCAGCTGGTTTTCCTAGGTGCCAATTTGATGTGAAATGAAATGCCTAGAAAATCATTTGATTTAAAAACTAAAATTTGAACTTAAACCTATGATGGGGTTACCTGTGGTGTCTTACCATGTGTTTGAAGGGAAGCTGGTGGTTGGGCCTGCATTCATATATTTCATAGCCCTTGCTCCCCTATATCATTTTTTATTAGTACTAGAGATCGCTAAGAAAATTCTTCCAATTTTCTTACCTGTGGCATTGAGAATTGACCAGCTGCATAGACTTATAGAGCAAATTATGTTCTTGCTAATACTTGTCTGGATATGAGGTGTGAGTTCACCAGCTTATTACATGAATTAGTCAAATGTGCCAAGTCCATTTTCCACACAGATACATCCAAGATGGCAGTGTTACAGTGTTCACGAATGCAGCAGCAAAGGTCAGTGAGCAAATCAGTAATTCAACAAAAATTACATATAATAGCCCTCTCTCTGCTTAGCACCTGCATCCCATCACTCTTAGACCGCCAGTGTCTCATCATCAAGCCCTTCATTCCTACTGCTGTCAACTGCACGTGCCGTCTCTGTCTTCCACATCAATGTCCTGGTTTATACATTTTACCAGTTGCTTTTTTATTATGTGCTCATCTAAACGGTTAACAGTGGCACGCAATCAACCAGCAGTCACAACGAGGATTGAATTGGTGGCACATTCTCATAATCTCTACAATGCCTCGAATTAATTGAAAGTGATTTGTAACGATTTAGAATTCAGTTGGTGTCTGCATCATGTCAAAAGAAAGACACTTTGCTGATAAAGTGAAATGTTTTAAGTGTTCAAGTAAAAACCCCAGTGGTATTCACATTCATTTCTGAAGTTCTGCAGTTTTTTTTTTAAATCCTAGGGAAAAAAATCAGGGGTTCTACTTGTGGTATATTTTCATAGTTCTTTAGAAATTTTAGCTCTGTTAAAGTAGGGGAGACCCAGCTCAAAAGATTCTTATTAGTTAACTACTATTAAAAAAAAGAACTTTTTTTCCTTTTTTTAGGTAAAGCATTTTGTTTTTAAGTTGCTGGCAGCTTTGAAGAAGATGCTGCCAGCTCCATTGTAGGGCACTTGAAAGCCTGGGTTCGCCTCTCTCTGGAGGTGCCGCTGCTGCCTAGAAGCATGCGGGATTCCCCAGTACAAAAGCCCAGGCAGGCTTCAACCTGTGTCTCCCCCTTGCTGCATCCAAGCCCCCAGCCACCGCTCCCAGCAGCAGAAGGATGTGAGTGGCTTTTAGCTGGTTCCCTCTTTGAAACCTGCAGAAGGAGGATTTGAGGATATTGACAGTCGCTTTTAGGCACTTTCCCCAGGTGTTGCTATATATTCATACTCAGCTTTTTCTAGCCTGGTTTTTAACAGTTGTCTAAATGCAAAAGGGTTTTCTTGAAAAGTGTTTATGTAAATTAAAATTTCCTAGAGGGAAATGGATTGTGGACAGAACGTGCCGTTTCGGCAATATCCTGTGGTTCTTTTGAGTGTTTGGCATGGATACCAGCATTCCACAGATAAGAATGGTTCCACTGACGAGCAACCACATTGCAGATTACACCTCGCTGGTGAGCACAGAAGTTAAGGCTGAAGTCACATTTTATAGCTACAATAGATCTTGCTTCTATTTTAAAATCCAGGATGCATGGAACAGCCTCCCCAAACATCTGGTACCTTCTATAACTAGAGAATAGAATAGACTGTGAGAATTAGGAAAAATAAAAGTTTTTTAGATAAGGGGAGGCACATGTTGGTGAGACTAAAGATGGATTCCATGTTGTTCTGTACTTTTTTTTTAACACTGAAATGTTGCAGGAGGCTTATGACTATACATAGAAGGTGAAATTATCTGTATAGTTCCATGTAGAAGTGAGACCTTACCATGTTTTTTGCCCAACACTGGAGCTTAAGTTTTTAGGTTATTCTAGTTTGTAAGATGCTTATAATCTTAACGTATTAATTCAACTCATTATATTGAGTAAGCTAGAAACACATGTTTTTTTGCCCTCAGGGAATTGAATGTAGTTAAATTAATTATAATCAACTGTGATGAGGTATTATAAAAATCAGAGGCTCAGGATCCTAAGTGTCTACTCCTCAGGGAGACTTAACTTCATCTGGGGGGTCAGAGAAGCCCTAGCTTGATAAGCATAGAATAAAGTACTCATTCTGTGACTAAGTATTGAATTATCATTGGTCAAACACAATTGATGTTGAGCAGCCGTAATGCATACAGTTGTTACCTTACAGGCTCCAAGTATTAGCAAATCTCTGTGATAATTTCAGTACATGTAGCATGATCTACCAGTGGTTCTTAAATACTTATTTGTTTAATTTTTGACATGGTTTATGATCCACTCTCACCGCTATTGACATGGACTTGAACTGATAAGATTTGGAAGATGTGTATTCATTTTTGTCCAGAAAAGGTTGAGTTCCCTGATCTATTGATACCCTCCAATGAGAGAGAGACAGAAGAGCAATTTATATTTAATTTAGGCCTTAAGGCCTTGCACTCATAGATCAGACAAACCAATGATATCAAACTCTCTGGGCTGCTTCCTCCTTTCAAACCAACCAAGTCTCAAGGCAGAAAACTGCCTTGACATCAAACGTGAAACCTAAGGTAAGTACCACATCTGTGCTGGGCCAAGAGACAGTGCAGTGGATACTCTTCATTCATCCTCTTATTCATTCATAAATCCAGCACCTGTCTACTATGGACCTTGCTCTGATTTAAGCAAGGGGAGTCAAGCCAGTAAGGCCCTGCCTGCTAAGAACAGGGCTCAGTACACGTCCATTGAATGGAGTGAATGGAAACAAGTAGACAGAGCCATGGAAGCGAATGCAGTCAGAGGCTGTTCTGCGTTACTTTGTAGGTCTACTCGTTTAATGGAAGTGTGACTAATTCAGTCATTTAAAAAGTGCAGATCCCTGGATGAGTGCAGGGATGGCAGAAACAAATCAGGTAATGAGCCTGCTTCTTTCACTGTGACAGCTACTATCAAGTTGTAAATTAAAGCCAGCAGCAAGGAAGGTGTGTTAGGTCAGTCAAAGGACATGTGTCACATTATAAATGGCCACTTGGGGACACAGATGACTTTCATAGCACCTGCAAGAGTCATTTCATTCTCAAGGTATTTAGTGTATTTGCAACTTTCTATCTGGGGAAAATGTTGCTAGATAAACATGTATCATTTCTTATAAATAAACTTGGGTTCACTTTTTATAAAATATATGGACTATGAGATGTTGCATTTCAGAAGGATATAGAATACACACAAGGAACTATTTCAAGCATTTGTGTAAGATGCTCCTCTTTCAAAGACTTTCTTAAGCATGAAATCCTATAATATAAATCTGATACTTTTTTTAGTTTTAAAGAATTCTATAGTAAATATGACCCTGGCTGATATATATAAATCCCATGTCTCAAAAACCTCTAGACCCTAAACATAGAAAATCATTTCAGGAACTGTAGTTAGCAACAAACTTCCAAGTCTTCTTCATCTCTGCTTTGTAGAAGACAAGAGCCTATTCAATAACACAGGCCAGAAACACAACTCTAAAACTGAAGAACAAAAGTCAAGGCAATTATTGTAGAATCTGATCTCACCGTTAGCTACAGAACTTACGTTTGCCCTTGTGCATTCTTAAAAGCACCAAGAAAGATTAAAAAAAAAAGAAAAACAGAATTACTTTATTTTCTATCAGTTGAATCTAACCCCTCCCAAACCTCTGCCTTCCTTCTATAGTTATTGATTCAACATTTCTCGTTTCTCATGGACATTTATCATGTGCTGTGTTCTCTCTGTAATGCTGGCAGAATCCATAAGTAGTGCTAACTACTCATTGAGAAAAAAATAAAAGAAAGAAAACAGTTGGCTGGTACCCAGAAGCCTTTCATGAGCAGCATTTGTTATCAATTTCCTACTTTTGGAGAGTGGTTTCCTTCTGAACTCTGCATATGTGAAAATATCGCTACGTGGCACGATGGGGTTAATGTTTTAAGGCTGCTTTAATGTAGAGGGCAATTCAGCAAACTATACTGGGAAGGAGGCATTTCCCAACCTCTGAACACTTACTATTGCTCATCTTGAGGCAGCAACTCAAGGGATTCATGGCACTGCAGTTTCCATTCTGAAAGTCTCAAGCAGACTTTCCCATGGATCAAAGCAGGCAAAGCATGTGAACCTAAAATTACTTGGTGTAATAGACAAGTAGTCCTTCTAAGGTATGCATATGTATTTCCGGGGTCCCCAGTGCCAACTTCTGTTCATCCATCTCTTCCAGTTCCCACATACTCAACTTCTATACAATTTATAATTGTACTTAGTCCATTTCCCACAAATACGATATTCTAGAGTTTCAAGTTGGAATTCATGGTGCAGTATAATATGACACCACCAATGGCCTGCAACAAAGCATACCAATTTTTGCAAGTACAACATTCTTTAGGATACAAGATGTTCCGTTTATAATGGGAAGTTCACTGAAATACCTCCTCTGCCTTATCCTGCTCTCCAATTTCTATGAGAACCAGGGACAGAAGGATTTAGTTTACCAGGAGCAAGCCGAGCACATCAAAATGATTGAAAGTGGCTACAGAATTGCCTTTGTATTGGCGATTTTACATTTTGCTTTCAATTTACACTTCAATTTCAGTGTTTCCTATAGATAAGTGGTTTAATTTGACAATTATAGCAGAAAGTACTTGTTTTTAATAATTGACATCTGATTTTAGTAATGTGATAGTTTTCACTGTCGTGTTTTCAAGTTCAAGCTACAACACAAGATGTCTGGTTTGGGGCATGCCAAGGGAAAATATTTGATGATTCTTTAGAATGGAATTCAACAGATTTCAAGTTAAATAGGTCCCAGAAATGCAGATAAAAATCAAACACTATGATTAGCCCACTGACAGTCTTAGCAATTCCAATTTCAGGAAATAAGACGAATATGAGGTAGAAAAAAGGATTGTGTTGCACAAACAAGAAATATAAATAGAGCAAAGTTAGTGGATTGTTAAAGACAACATTAAAACACTATTGATGCTATGTATAAAATAGATAACTATTGAGAACCTCATGTATAGCACTGGAAATTCTACTCAGAGATCTGTGGTGACCTACATGGGAAGGAAATCCAAAAAGGAGAGGCTATATATGTGTATGTATAGCTGATTCACTTTGTTGTATAGTAGAAACTAACACAACACTGTTAAGAAGCTATACTCCAATAAAAATTAATTTTAAAAATTAAAATAACACATGATTGCTTACAAATAGTGACCTTATAACAAGTCCTAGGACCACTGTGACCAAAAGTCCTTCATGTGGTGAACAATTTAATGAATAAAGGGAGGAGGGGAATAAACTCCTAAAATATGCAAATCCCTTTGAGAGTCTTGATTAATAGGGAAAATGAAAATCTTAATTTTAACCCAAGTAATAGGTCCTTGTACGATGCTGCCATACTTTATTAAAACATCTTAATAATAGTATTGTTAAACCAGGGTACTTAGATTTCATTTCCCATAAACATAACATTTATATTAACATAGATATAATTAGATCTTAAGTAGAAATATATTAGGTATAAATATGTCTTCTAATTGTTATAAAAGTTCCTTTAATTTATTATTATCTCACAAGTAGAGCTATTGAAGTAGTTCCCTGGTGGCCTACTAGTTAGGATTCATACTTGTACTGTTGTGGGCCAGGTTCTATTCCCAGTTATGTAACTGAGACCCCACAAGCTTTGCAGCCAAAATTTAAAAAAAAAAAAAAAAGATGTGCTAATCATGTCTTAATGCTTTAGTCATTTCCTCAGGATTATTTCCTTAACAATTATAAAATACCTCAGTTGGTAAAGAATCTGCCTGCAGTGCAAAAGACCTGGGTTCAATCCCTGAGTTGGGATGATCCGCTGGAGAAGGGAAAGGCTATTCACTCCAGTATTCTGGCCTGGAGAATTCCATGGACTGTATAGTCTGTGGCGTGGCAAAAAGTCGGACACGGCTGAGCAGCTTTCACTTTCATTTTCACAAGCTATGCAGCCAAAATTTAAAAAAAAAAAAAAAAAGTGGAGCTGCTAATCACACCTTAATGCTTGTCATTTTTCCTCAGGCTTATTTCTTTAACAATTATAAAAAACTTTTTGAACTGTTTTCTTTTTATCTTCTTTTCTTTGTGGATTGTTTATCATGAGCAAATACTCCAAGGAGCCAGAGGTGAAGCCAGGTTAGAAGAGACAGCCCTAGGAATTATTCTAATGGTTAAAAACATGTTTTCATTGGTTACTCTGAAAGGGAAATGGGAAAAAAATGTCCTTGGGAATAATTGAAACTTTTGAGATCCTTCATGGTATATGAAAACTGTGAATTGGTAAGTCACTTAAAAATATTGTGTCTACAGATATGTGGTAAGATAGCCAGGAGAGAATTTAAATTAAAATACAGCATGAAATATGACTTGTCCTTCAAATAACAGCTTATATATAAATCCCACATAAACGATATACCCTTGATTTTTTTTCCTTTGCATGGATTTAAACAATTTGCTACACTAAGAGTTTCCTTTACTATAACCCCTGAATAAGTGAAAATTAGAGAAATGAAAAAATAAACCAGTGAATGTTTGACATTATCCCAAGAAGAGATATAAGTATCATATTTTTATTCTTTAAAGTACTGGGATCTTCTAGAAAGATAACACTGATAACTAAAAAAAAAAAAAAAAACCCAGACAGTATTCACCTCTAAAATCTCAATGCTCGGGAAATTAACTGATTTAATGAGAGGCTTCAAAATAATATCAAGTGGAATGAATTAGCTAATATATGTGATAGAGTTTTGGAAGTAGCAACTATCACCTCTTTGGCTGCCAGAGGTTGATGTGGTTTTGAGATTGACTGAATCAGAAAGTGACTCCTGTCTTACCTCAGCCCTACATCTGTCACGAGTAACTTCATACTAGCTTGAAAAAGTCAGGTCTCCCAGAGGAAGTAGAATCACTCTTCTGTAAGAGAGTTTACTGACCTCAAGACAGGGAGTTTTCTCAGAATCCGTGACAATCAGTGGGTGAGGGCAGTTTGGAGTTCTTGATCTTAAAACTTATGCATATGGGTCCTGGTTTTCTAAATTCAAAGTCCTAGACGTTTTTTTTTTAGAAGAGTTCTTTATCTTATCGTAGTTTTGTGTTCCAAATTCTTCTGTGTTAACATAGTAATAGAAATGTATTCCATAGTCCAAAATCTATGTATAAAACCCAACCAGATGGGAAAACCGAAATCAACAATAGTTTTAAGAGTGTTCCGGAGGAGTAATTCTACAAGTACCGTACACAGTACACTTGGAAGGTGTGGATCATGCATAGGAGCGGACTTCTAAAAAATGATTCCACAAAGTGAAATATATATATACATGCGTCCCTTCATTCATGAGCCTTGTAGTATTTTCTGTTGAAATGCTGTGTCTGAATATAAAATATTTGGCAAGCTCATAGTAACCCAATTTAATATATGTCTAATACTACGATTTATTGGTTGAGATCCAAATATATACTCCTCAAGGGTGTCTATGAGAGGTTGAATGTTGAAGTGTGTCTTGCTACTCACCTACAATTATAGTATCCAATTCTAAAACTATGAGAGAGTTGTAGGAAACTTTCTTCCTCTTTTTGTATGGTTCTTGGTTCCATTTGGAAAACATGACATACATAGCAATAACAGCTAACAGATATTGGACATTTACTTTCTATCAGGCAATACTGTAATCATTTTACCCTTTTAATCTTTGCAACAACCCTATTAAATAGTCAATATTACAATTTCCATTGTACAGATAAGTGACATTTCCAAGGTCATACAACATGTAAGTTGCAACTATCAGGTTTTGGCTTCAGAGCCCAGGTTTAACTGTTTAGGAAATAACTCTGAGTCTCTGGCTATATGAATTGATGTGGGAAATATTGGGAGAATTTGAGTATTTACTATACTGAACACTGTCCAATAGAATTTTTTTGCATCAATAGAAATAGTCTATGTCTGAGCTGCCCAACATAGTAGCTAGCCATATGTAGCTACTGAGCACTGTAACTATGTCTAATGAGACTGATCAATTGAATTTGTATTTTATTTTGATTAATTTAAGTTCAGTCACATGTAGCTTTTGAGCACTTAAAATGTGACTAATACATCTGAGGAACTAAATTTCTCATTTCATTAACTTAATTAATTGAATCACTATAAGTGGGTAATGGGTATGCTATTGGACAAGTTTAGACCATTGAAATATCTATAATTTCCATCATGTAGCTCAGCTTCTGAAAACATCTAATTCTCTTCAAAGAAGTGTGCAATTAGATGATTTTTTGTGCTTAGATCAAGACTGGGCATATGGTAGATAGAAAAGAAGCAAAAGCTATACTCCCTATTCCTGAGAAATTCTAATTTTCCAAAGAGATGCCATGTAGGCTTTCAAAGTGGGAGTTTAATTAAGTGCATAGTTATGAGCTATAGTCCTTGAATCACTACATGAGTTTGAATCCTGTCTCCACTGTATATTATTACCTGTGACTTGAAGAACATTATTTAACCGTCATAAATCTCCAGGTGTTTTCTCACCAATAAACTGGAGATAATAGAACCCACCTCTTAGCTTTGTGAGAATGAAGCTAGATAATGCATCTGAAGGATCAGACATATCCACAAAGGTGGCACTGAAGGAGAAGCCATGTGGCTTTCCCTTGCGGTGAATAACCTATGAAGGTACGAGCAGAAAATAGAAAGCAACAGAGTAAGCAAGCAGACAGAAGAAGATTAAGGTAAGTAAGTCCACTATGTATCAACCTTCAAGTTACAAACTTTCCAAGATGAGAACATGCATTTCATCAATGTCAGGTAGGAGTGAATTGCAGCTTGCCCTCCGTCTCCTGCTGCTGACCACCCTTCAGCTCCCACCTTTGTACCATCCTCCACTCAGGAACTCTTCTTGCCTCTTCACTCGATGCCAGCCCCAG
This sequence comes from Bison bison bison, assembly GCF_000754665.1. Taxonomy (NCBI): domain Eukaryota; kingdom Metazoa; phylum Chordata; class Mammalia; order Artiodactyla; family Bovidae; genus Bison; species Bison bison. Next base: position 1,404,543 of record NW_011494797.1, on the reverse strand, counting down.
TGTGCCAGCAGCTGTATTGTACTACTGTACTTTTGAAGGTACCATACTGTAAGATTAAAAATGTCCTCTCTACTTTTGTTTGTGTTTTATGTATTATTTGTTTGAAAAGTATTATAAATCTATTACAGTATAGTACTTTATAGCCAATTGTGTTAGTTGGATACCTAGGCTAACTTTGTTGGACTTACAAACAAATAGGATTTATGAACATGCTTTTAGAACAGAACTTGTTCATCTGTAGGGGACTTGCTATACTAGAAGCATGCAGGGCAGCCAGGCCAAAAAACAAAGGAAAAATGGTAAGAGGGTACTTAATCAGAAAGAATCGAAGTGGACAGGATTAGAGAAAGTGCACTTCATCACACAAGCTTCTTCTTACCCTGTTTCTGGATTTTCCTTAGCTCCTGGGAGGCAGAGTCCATCTCAGAAGAGAGGAGCTTGCTCTTGCTCAGGTGAATAAGAATCTGGTGACACTAAGATGGAAAAAGAGTGGTGCAGAGATAAGAATAAGCATGATGTGCTTAAGTGCTTACGAAGAAACCAGGCAAGCTGATATAGACATACTTGCTGGCTATACTGGAAGGTGGGATTGGTCAGGCCTGGATGGCTGAAGCTTTGAAAGCCAGTCAAATACTTGACTTTCTTTTGTCTTGTAGGCAATGACAAGTCACAGGACATTTTTATCCAAGGAGTAGCAGGGTCTAAGCAATAATTTGGCATCCGAGTAAAGGATGGATTCAGATGAATGAGACCAGTGGTAGTGAGACAATCACTGAAATGGGACGTAGAAGGAGAAAGGAAGACAGTGCTAATGATAGAAGTGAAAGTAAAGATTTATAGGACTTCTTGTCTAAATATAGGCAACTAAAGAGGGGGTAAAGAAAGAAACACATCAGATCTGACTAAGACAAACACACGAAAGAAAGATGATACTGTCGGCCAGTAGAAAAGCTACTTGGAATATGACAAGCGTGCTGGACTTGAGAAACAGTGGTACCCAAAACAGGAATGTCCCATTGGATGCTGAAAATAGTAGTGTTTTGTATTCTTTGAACAGGAGACAAGGATGCCAAGAACCACTGGAGAGTTTCCACTCCAAATGATTTTGTAGCCAACTTCTCTAGTAAACTCCATCAGATTGTTCCCAGAATCCCCTCTCCTGGGCACCACACAGGTGCCTACATGTTCTTCCCCTGTGAAATTATACTCTCTTTACCTCTAAATGTTAAACATTTAACAGCCTGCTCATCTACATGAATTCTCAGAATGAGTCTTTATCTGTACATACTCTGTGACCTCTTTAATTAAATGTAGTTAGAATGTTAGCTGTGCAAATATAACAATTCTTAACAGAATGTTACAGTGAAGACTTGCCTTGATCGGTCCCAAGATATGTGTGCAAGCTAAGTTGTGTCCAACTCTTTGCAACCCTATGGACTTCAGGCTCCTCTGACCATGGGATTCTCCAGACAAGAATACTAGGGTGGGTCACCTTGCCCTCCTCCAGGGGATATTCCCAACCCAGGGATCGAACCCACATCTCTTACGTCTCCTGCATTGGCAGGCAGGTTCTTTACCACTAGTGCTGCCTGGGAAGCCCCACAATACATTTTCTCGTTATTCAGGAACCCTTTGATGGTCATATTTATCATATATACATTGAGATTTTATAATGGCAGTCAACCCAAGAGTAAACTTATTTTCTATTGACTTTGGCTTTTGCCTTTCTTAGCATATGAAAACTAGGGTCGCCTAGTTTTTAGGTCACCGCCAAGTTCTGAATTTCATGTTTAAGCGTGAAATACATTAATTTTACAAAATGCGTGCCTCTAGGGCGTTCATTGGAGGAGGAAATGGCAACCCACTCCAGTACTCTTGCCTAGAAAATCCCCTGGGCGGAGGAGCCTGATAGGCTGCAGTCCATGGGGTCATGAAGAGTCGGACACGACTGATCGACTTCACTTTCCCTCTTCACTTTCATGCATTGGAGAAGGAAATGGCAACCCACTCCAGTATTCTTGCCTGGAGAATCCCAAGGACGGGGGAGTCTGGTGGGCTGTCTCACAGAGTCGACACGACTATGGGGTCGCACAGAGTCGGACACAACTGAAGCAACTTAGCAGCAGCAGCAGCAGGGCATTCATTTCTTTCACTGGCAAGAATGCCCTGTATTAGAAAACAACCCCTTACTTCATTGCATACCTTATAGCACAGCTGTCACCAGTGAAAACAACATGTAAGGACCAATGAAATCTATTAATGAGTTTCTGAACATGGAGTCCATCCAAGGAGCAAGACAAACACACAGAGTGCAGCTTTTGCAATGCAGCATTGGAAGAAGCAGTGAGATTTTTTTTTTTTTTTTTTTGAATCTCATATTGCCAAGTTACTGATTTAAGAGTGCCCTAGAGTATAAATTATTTCACCAAACCGCCATAGTGACTTTTGTCGAATGCCTTCTGCTTAGCCCATTAAAGGTGAAAACCATGAAATATTATTTGATTTGTAACCCAAGAAAATGCCTTAAAACCACCTGTCCCTCTTTGGAAAGCTGCCAGAATAAAGTGAGAGGAAAGGTTGCGCCTGAGAACAATAATTGGAGGTTGCAGCATGTGGCTCCGATCAAAGGTTGAGCCCATGGCTGTATGCAGGCTTCCAGTCTCTTTGGAAGGATTTCCATTTATTTTTCTTAACCCACATAGGAATCCCGGGTTTTGAGGTCGACGTTTCAAACAGTTTAATAGTGGCCATACAACATTAAAAAAAAAAAAACCTGACAATGAATTGTGCTGAATTGTTATGTTTTCCTTTGAATTTGATTTGAAGAGGTTAGTTTCAGAATATATTTAATTTCCACATGGAATTGGTAGATATTAAATTCCACTTTTCCTGAGTGCCTTGGGATTATTTTTTTTTAATCAGTTCAATTCTGCTGTGTCATCTATTGATTCCTGTCCATTTAATCAATGACCACTGGCTTCAGATTGTTTGTGTTCATCAAAAACTTATTAAATTAACCATCAACATATAAGATAAGAAAAGTTGAATTGAAAGCTACATCCAAGCATTTTTTAAGATGCAGAAACTTACAGTTTGGTAAAGCAAAATCACAAAGTTTAAGGCTCATTTGGCAAATTGATTATAAGATAAAAATCAAATTTTTTATGTGAAACTTCTTAATCTGACAGAGAAGCATGAGAGATGCCATAGCAGTTCAGGAACATGCCTGTGATCCCGCCGATTAACTGTGTCTATTTATACAGGAATGCAGCAGTAATCTGTACTAATTATCACCTTCTAGAAGGGAGAAGGCAATGGCACCCCACTCCAGTACTGTTGCCCGGAAAATCCCATGGATGGAGGAGCCTGGTGAGCTGCAGTCCATGGGGTCGCTAAGAGCCAGACACGACTGAGTGACTTCACTTTCACTTTCCACTTTCACACATTGGAGAAGGAAATGGCAACCCACTCCAGTGTTCTTGCCTGGAGAATCCCAGGGACGGAGAAGCCTGGTAGGCTGCAGTCCATGGGGTCGCACAGAGTCGGACACGACTGAGGCGACTTAGCAGCAGCAGAAGGCATCTAAGAGCTTATTTAAGATTTAGGCTTACCTTTTTATTGAGCACTTATTGTCTGTCAGGTAATGTTCTATCTGATATTTTTATGCTTTAACGAATCAGTCATAATTAGTGTATCACTTTTGCTTAGAGTGTTTCTCTATTTCATTTAAGTATCTTTACATTCTCCTGAACACACAGAACTCTTTCTTTGTTGATCATGTAGAGACACTTGAGCCTAAGCCTTTAGTTGAATGAATAAAATTACAAATTAGAGGATCTTACTTACAAGGAGATTAATACATGTATATGCATTAAGCTTAACAAGTGGGTTTTATATACTAGGAACTATGGTGAAGAAATGGCTTTACAAATGGTTTTTCTCTGGCCTTGATCTGCCTGAAATCAAATTATTTTTTAATATTTATTTTGAAATAATTTTTAACTTACAAAATGTCACAAAAATAGTACAGCTCACATATACCCTTTATTCATCTTATCCTAATGTTTCAGTTCAGTTCAGTTTAGTTGCCCAGTCATGTCCTACTCTTTGCGACTGCAGGACTGCAGCACGCCAGGCTTCCCTGTCCATCACCAACACCCGGAGCTTACTCAAGCTCATGTCTATCAAGTCGGTGATGCCATCCAACCATCTCATCCTCTGTCATCCTGTTTTCCTCCTGCCTTC